>NC_081564.1:0-2946 GCF_022355385.1 Mustela nigripes
AAAGTAGGGATAGAGGGAACTTTTGTAAACTCCCTAAAGTATATCTTTGAAAATCCCACAGTGAATATCATCCTCAATGGGTAAAAGCTGAGAGCCTTCTCTTAGGGATCAGCATCATGACAGGGAAGCACACTCTCTCTACTCTTGTTCAACATAGTATTTGAAGTCCTAGCAACAGCAATCAGACAACAACGATTAAAAAAAAAAAAAAGGTATCCAAATTGACAATGAAGAAGTCAAACTGTCTCTCTTCACAGATGACATACTTTATATGGAAAACCGAAAAGACTCCACCCCCATACTACTAGAACTTATACAGCATTTCAATAATGCAGAAGGCACAAATCCTTGTACAGAAATGAGTGGATTTCTTATTTATTAACAATGAAAATACAGAAAGGGAAATACAGAATAATTTCCAATTACCTCAGCTCCAAAAAGATAAGATACCTGGGAATAACCCAAACCAAAGAGGTAAACGATATGTACTCAGGGAACTACAGAACACTCATGAAAGAAACCAAAAAGATGGAAGACCATTCCATGCTCATTAATCGGAAGAATAAACAGTGTTAAAATGTCTATGCTACCTATGGTAATCTACTGTTTTAATGCCATTCTGAACAAATTCCACCGGTATCTTTCAAAGAGCTGGAGCAGACACAATCCTAAAATTGGTGTGGAATCTGAAGAGACTCCGTATTGCTAATTAAATGCCAAAAAGAAAAACAAAACTGGGAGCATCATGTTGCCTGGTTTCAAGGGTTACTACAAAGCTGTGATCAACAAGACAGCATGGGACTGGCATAAAAAGAGACACTTAGGCCAGTGGAACAGAGTAGAGAGCTCAGATATGGACCATCAACTCTATAGTACAATAATTTTCAACAAAGCAAGAAAAAATATACAGAGGAAAAAAGTCTCTTCAATAAATGGTGCAGGTAAAATTGGGACATCTATGTGTAGATGAGTGAAACTCGACCATTCTCTGACACCATACACAAAGAAAAACTCGAAATGAATAAAAGACCTCACCATGAGGGAGGAATCCATCAGAATCTTGGAGGAGAATGTAGGAGTAACCTCTTCAACATTACCCATAGCAACATCTTTCAAGATATGTCTCCAAAGGCAAAGAATACAAAAGAGAGTATGAACTTTTGGGACTTCATCCAGATCCAAAGCTTCTGCACATCAAAAGACAGTCAACAAAACAAAGAGCCAACCAATGGAAATCAAGTAGATATTTGCAAATGACAGGACAGAGAAAAGGTGGATATCTAGGATCTAGAAAGAACTCTTCAAACTCAACACACACAAAAGAGATAATCATATTAAAAAATGGGCAGAAGATATGAAGAGACACTTCTCCAATGAAGACATACAAATGGCTATCAGACACATGAAAAAATGCTCATCATCACTAGCCATCAGGGAGATGCAAATTAAAAGCACCTTGAGATAGAAACTGACACCAGTTAGAACAGCCAAAATCCGCAAGACAGGAAACAACATGTGTTGGAGAGGATGTGGAGAAAGGGGAACCCTGTTACACTGTTGGTGGGAATGCAAGTCAGTGCAGACAGTCTGGAGAACAGTGTGGAAATTACTCCAGAAATTAAAAATAGAGCTTCCCTAGGACCCTGCAATTGTACTACTGGGTATTTACCCCAAAGATACAGATGGAGTGAAAAGAAGGGCCATCTGTACCCCAATGTTTATAGCAGCAATGGCCATGGTCGCCAAACTGTGGATAGAACCAAGGTGCCCTTCAACGGAAGAATGGATAAGGAAGATGTGGTCCATATACACTATGGAGTATTATGTCTCCATCAGAAAGGATGAATATCCAACTTTGGTAGCAACATGGACGGGACTGGAAGAGATTCTGCTGAGTGAAATAAGTCAAGCAGAAAGAGTCAATTATCATATGGTTTCACTTATGTGTGGAACATAACAAATAGCATGGAGGACAAGGGGAGATGGAAAGGAGAAGGGAGTGGAGGGAAATTGGAAGGGGAGGTGAACCCTGAGAGACTATGGACTCTGTAAAGGAATCTCAGGGCTTTGACGGTGTGGGAGTGGGAGGTTGGGGAACCAAGTCGTGGCTATTAGAGAGGGCACGGATTGCGTGGAGCACTGGGTGTGCTGCTAAAACAATGAATAGGGTTACACTGAAAATAAATTTTAAAAAATGAACATTTGTATGCCAATAAGCTAAGCAAACTAGGTGAAATGGATGCATTCCTAGAAAATTATAAAATCCCAAGACTGAACCGGGAAGAAATTCACAACATGAATAGACCATTTCCAGTAATAAGATGGAAGCAGTAATCAAAAACTTCCCAAAAAACATGAGCCCAGGCCCTTATGTACTCCCTGGGGACTTCTACCACACTTTAAGAGAAGAAATAACACCTGTTCTCCTGAAGCTCTTTCCAAATATTGAAAAAGAAGTAAAATGTCCAGGCCCTCTTTATGAAGCCAGCATTACCCTGATCCCCAGACCAAGCAAAGAGCTCATCATAAGAAGAATTTCAGACCAATATCACTGATGAGTATCGATGCAAACATTCTCAAAAAGATCCTAGCTCATAGGATTCAAAGTACATTAAAAAGATGATCCACCATGACCGGGTATGATCTATCCCTGGGTTGCAAGGATGGTTCAACATTCTCAAATCAATCAATGTCATAAACAAATTAATAAGCGAAGACAGAAAAACCACATGGTCATCTCAATTGATGAAGAAAAAACATTTTGGGGGCACCTGGGTGGCTCAGTGGGTTAAGCCTTTGCCTTCGGCTCGGGTCATGATCCCAGGGTCCTGGGATCGAGCCCCGCATTGGGCTCTCTGCTCAGCGGGGAGCCTGCTTCCTCCTCTCTCTCTGCCTGCCTCTCTGCCTACTTGTGATCTCTGTCAGATAAATAAAGAAAAAATCTTA
>NC_081564.1:3346-16350 GCF_022355385.1 Mustela nigripes
CAAGAAGTCAAACTCTCTCTCTTCACAGATGACAGATTTTATATGGAGAACCCAAAAGACTCTGCCCACAAACTACCAGAAGACATACAGCAATTCAATAATGTGGCAGGATACAAAATCATGGTACAGAAATCAGTGGCTTTATTCTACATTATCAATGAAAATAAAACTGGGGGCATCACGTTACCTGATTTCAAGCTTTATTACAAAGCTGTGGTCAACAAGACAGCATGGTACTGGCATAAAAACAGACACATTAACCAGTGGAACAGAGTAGAGAGCCCATATCAGAGTTGAGATATGGACCCTCAACTCTATGTTCAATTAATCTTCGACAAAACAGGAAAAAGTATATAGTGGAAAAAAGACGGTCTCTTCAATAAATGGTGCTGGGAAAACTGGACAGCTATATGTAGAAGAATGAATCTCGACAATTCTCTTACACCATACACAAAGATAAGCTCAAAATAAATAAAAGACCTCAGCGTGAGACAGAAATCCATCAGAATCCTAGAGGAGAACATAGGCAGTAATCTCTTTGATATCAGCCACAGCAACTTCTTTCAAGATATGTCTCCAAAAGCAAAGGAAACAAAAGTGAAAATAAACTTCTGGGACTTCCTCACAATCAAAAGCTTCTGCACAGCAAAGGAAACCATCAAAAAAACAAAGAGGCAACCCACGGAATGCGATAAGATATTTGCAAATGACAGTACGGAGAAAAGGTTGATATCCAGGATCTATAATGAACTCCTCAAACTCAACACACACAAAACAGGCAATCGCATAAAAAATGTGCAGAAGAAATGAACAGAAACTTCTCCATGAAGACATAAAAATGGCTATCAGACACATGAAAAAATGTTCATCATCACGGAGATTCAAATTAAAACCACATTGAGAGGGGCGCCTGGGTGGCTCAGTGGGTTGGGCCGCTGCCTTTGGCTCAGGTCATGATCTCAGGGTCCTGGGATCGAGTCCCGCATCGGGCTCTCTGCTCAGCAGGGAGCCTGCTTCCCTCTCTCTCTCTCTCTATCTGCCTCTCCATCTACTTGTGATTTCTCTCTGTCAAATAAATAAATAAAACCTTAAAAAAAAAAAAACCACATTGAGATATCATCTTACACCAGTTAGAATGGCCAAAATTAACATGACAGGAAACAACATGTGTAGCAGGGGATGTGTAGAAAGGATAACCCTCTTACACTGTTGGTGGGAATGCAGGTTGGTGCAGCCACTTTGGAGAACAGTGTGGAGATTCCTAAAGAAATTAAAAATAGAACTTCCCTATGGCCCTGCAATTGCACTCCTGGGTATTTACCCCAAAGATACAGATGGAGTGAAAAGAAGGGCCATCTGTACCCCAATGTTTATAGCAGCAATGGCCAGTCACCAAACTATGGAAAGAACCAAGATGCCCTTCAACGGATGAATGGATAAGGAATATGTGGTCCATGTACACTACAGAATATTATGCCTCCATCAGAAAGGATGAATACCCAACTTTTGTAGCAACATGGACAGGACTGGAAGAGATTAAGCTGAGTGAAATCAGTCAAGCAGAGAGAGTCAATTATCATATGGTTTCACTTATTTGTGGAGCATAACAGATAGCATGGAGGACATGGGGAGTTAGAGAGGAGAAGGGAGTTGGGGGAAATTGGAAGGGGAGGTGAATCATGAGAGACTATGGACTCTGAAAAACAATCTGAGGGGATTGAAGTGGCGGGGCATGGGCAATTGGGGTACCAGGTGGTAGCACGGATTATAGAGGGCACGGATTGCATGGAGCACTGGGTGTGGTGAAAATAATGAATACTGCTATGCTGAAAATAAATAAATTTAATTAAAAAGAAAATACATAAAGGGAAATTATAGAATCAATTCCTTTACTACAGCACCCAAACCATAAGATACCTGGGAATAAAGAGGTAAAGGATTTGTACTCGAGGAACTACAGTACACTCATGAAAGAAATTGAAGAAAACAAAAAAGACAGAAAACCATTGTATTCTCATGGATCAGAAGAATAAACAATGTTGAAATGTCTATACTACCTAGAGCAATCGATCCATTTAATGCCATTCCAATCAAAATTCATGCGGTAACATTCAAAGAGCTGGAGCAAACCCAAGCCTAAAATTTGTGTGGAATCAGAAGTGGCCCCATATTGCTAAGAATTTCCAAAAAGAAAAACAAAACTGGGATCACCATGTTGCCTGATTTCAAGGGTTACTACGAAGCTGTGATCACCAAGACAGCATGGGACTGGCATAAAAACAGACCCATAGTCCAGTGGAACACAGTAGAGAGCTCAGATATGGACCATCAACTCTATGGTCGGATAATCTTCTAGAAAGCAGGAAAAAAAATATACAGTGGAAAAAAAAAAGTCTCTTCAATAAATGGTGCTAGGGTATCTATATGTAGTAGAATGAAACTCGACCATCCTCTTATACCATACACAAAGATAAACTCATAATGAATAAAAGACCTCAATGTAAGACAGGAATCTATCAGAATTTTAGAGGAGAACATAGGCAGTAACCTCTTCAACACTGGCCATAGCAACATCTTTCAACGTATGTCTCCAAAGGCAAAGAAAACAAAAGCGATGATGAACTTTTTGGACTTCATCAGGATCAAATTCTTTTTTACAGTTGCCTTAAACAGTCAACGAAACAAAGAGGCAACTGATGGAATGGGAGAAAATATTTGCAAATGACAGTACAGACAAAAGGTTGATATCCAGAATCTAAAAAGAACTCCTCAAACTCAACACACACAAAACAGATAATCATAAAAAAATGGGCAGAAGATAGGAACAGACACCTCTCCAATGAAGACATAAAAATGGCTATTAGACACATGAAAAAATGTTCATCGTCACTAGCCATCAGGGAGATGCCAATAAAAACCACATTGAGATACCATCTTACACCAGTTAGAACAGCTAAAATCAGCAAGATAGGAATCAACATGTGTTGGTAAGGATGTGGAGAAAGGGAACCCTCTTACACTGCTGTCTGGAAAACAAGTTGGTGCAGCCACATTGCAGAACAGTGTGGAGATTACTCAAGAAATTAAAAATAGATCTTCCCTATGACCTTGCAACAGCACTACTAGTTATTTACCACAAAGATACAGATGTAGTGACAAGAAGGGCCATCTGTACCCCAATGTTTAGAGAAGCAATGGCCACAGTCACCAAACTGTGGAAAGAACCAGGATGCCCTTCAAAGGACGAAAGGATAAGGAAGATGTGGTCCATATACACTATGGAGTATTATGCCTCCATCAGAAAGGATGAATACTCTCTTTTGTAGCAACATGGACAGGACTGTAAGAGATTCTACTGAGTGAAATAAGTCAAGTAGAGAGTGTCAATTATGATATGGTTTGACTTATGAGTAGAGCATAACAAATAGCATGGAGGACAAGGGGAGATGGAGAGGAAAAGGGAGTTATGGGAAATTGGGAGGGGAGGTGAACCATGAGAGACTATGGACTCTGAAAATGAATCGGAGGGCTTTAAGGGGTGGGGGGTGGGGGTTGCAGAACCAAGATTTGGGGATTATAGAGGGCATGGATTGCATGGAGCACTGTGTGTGGTTCTAAAACAATGAATAGGGTAACACTGAAAAGAAATTTTAAAAATGAACAGTTGTATGCCAATACGCTAAGCCACCTAGGTAAAATGGATGCATTATTAGAAAACTATACAATCCCAAAATTGAACCAGGAAGAAATACACAACTTGCATAGACCGTTATCCAGTAACAGGATTGAAGCAGTGATCAAAAAACCTCCCAAAAAACAAGAGCCCAGGACCTTCGGATTTGCTGGGGAATTCTATCAAAACTTCAGAGAAGAAATAACACCTCTTCTCCTGAAGCTCTTTCCAAAAACTGAAGCAGAAGGAAAACTTCCAGACACTTTTTATGAAGCCAGCATTATGCTCATCTCCAAAGCAGGCAAAGACCTCATCAAAAAGGAGAATTTAAGACCAATATCACTGATGAATATGGATGCTTAGATTCTCAACAAGATCCTAGCTAATAGGATCAAACAGTACATTAAAAAGATTATCCACCATGACCTGGTGAGATCTATGCCTATGTTGCAAGGGTGGTTCAACATTGCAAATCTATGTCATAGAACAAATTAATAAAAGATGAGAGAAGAACCACATGGTCCTCTCAAGTGATGAAGAAAAAGCATTTGACAAAATCCAGCATCCGTTCCTGATTAAAACGCTTCAAAGTATAGGGATAGAGGGAACATTCATCAACTTCATAAAATGTTTATATGAAAAATTCACAGTAAATATCATCCTCAAAGGGTAAAAGCTGACAGACTTCCCTTTGAGATCAGGAACATGACAAGGATGCCCATTCTCACCACTCTTGTTCAACATAGTATTTGAAGTCCTAGCATCAGCAAACAGACAACAAAGAGGAATAAAAGGTATCCAAATGGGCAATGAAGAAGTCAGACTCTCTCTTCACAGTTAATATACTTTATATGGAATACCCTAAAGACTCCACCCCCAAACTACTAGAACTCATTCAGCAATTCAATAATGTGGCAGGATACAAAATGATGGTAAAGGAATCATTGGCTTTCTTCTACATTACCAATGAAAATACAGAAAGGGAAATTAGAGAATTGATTCCATTTACTACAGCACCCAAACCATAAGATACCTGGGAATAAACCAAACCAAAGAGGTAAAGGATCTGAAAGCGGGGAACTACAGAACACTCATGAAAGAAATTGAAGAAAACAAAAACGATAGAAGCCCATTGCATGCTTATGGATCAGAAGAATAAACATTGTTAAAATGTCTAGACATTTAATGTTAAGTTACCACCTAGAGCAATCAATCCTTTTAATACCATTCTGATGAATATTCCACCGGTATGTTTTAAAGCGCTGGAGCCAACACAAGCCTAAAATTTGTGTAGAATCAGAGAGACCCTGTATTGCTAAGGAAATGCTGAAAAAAAAAAACAAAACTGGGAGCATCATGTTGCCTGATTTCAAGTGTTAATACAAAGCTGTGATCACCAATACAGCATGGGACTCGCATAAAAACAGAAACATAGACCAGTGGAACAGAGTAGAGAGCTCAGATATGGGCAATTAACTCTATGGTCAAATAATCTGACAAAGCAGAAAAAAGTATATAGTGGAAAAAAGGCAGTCTCTTCAATAAATGGTGCTGGAAAAATTGGGACAGCTATGTGTAGATGAATGAAACGCGACCATTCTCTTACACCAAACAAAAAGAGAACTCGAAATGGATAAAGCACATAAACTTGAGGTAGGAATCCATGAGAATCATAGAGGGGAACATAGGCAGTAACCTCTTCAACACTGGCCACAGCATCTTCTTTCATATATGTCTCCAAAGAAAAAGCAAACAAAAGCAAAATTGAACTTTTGGGACATCACCAGTTCAAAAGCTTCTGCACAGTGAAAGAAACAGTCAACAAAACACAGAGGCAAACCACAGAATGGGAGAAGGTATTTGCAAATGACAGTAGACAAAATGTTGATATCCATGATCTGTAAAGAACTCCTCAAACTCAACACACACAAAACAGACAATCATATAAAAAATGGGCAGAATATAGGAACAGACATTTCTCCTATGAAGATTACAAATGGCTATCAGACACATGAAAAAATATTCGTCATCACTGGTTATCAGGGAGATGCCAATTAAAGCCACCTTGAGATAGCACCTGACGCCAGTTAGAACGGCCCAAATCAGCAAGATAGAAATCAGCATGTGTTGGAAAGGATGTGGAGAAAGGGGAACCTGTCTCTCTACTCTGCTCCAGGAATGCTCCTCTGCACTGGTGCCCCCAGGTGGGTCACATCATCTCTCACATTTTCTGGGTGTCCGCGACATGCCCCAAGCAAGAAAGGGCCCATGGCCACGGGGAGCAGGGCGTTCCGCAGGGCTGCCCAACACTGGCTAATTCTCAGGAGCATTCTGCCCAAACCGATCCCAGTTTGGGAAGAACGCTCCTGAGAATCAGCTGGACAATGCTCGCTTCTGGTGCCGCACGTCTGCATGACCGTCTCCTGGGCATGGCCTGGCATCTTGAGTGATCATGTCCAAACCCCACCAGAATGGACTCCGGGAGTCAGGCCTCGGCGATTCCAAGGCCTCCTGCTCCTCAGCCTCTGGTGGTCCCTTCCCTGGTGCTGTCCCATGGAGCTGGGCCTGCCCTGAGGCCCGGGCACGAACCCTCACCTTCTTCCTCAACTCAGGACCTGGTAATGGGTCCTCAATTCTTTTTCCCCAACTTACTCCCTCAAGGGTCCTGTCCCTCAGGGCCTCCAACTGGTAAACCCTGAGTCCCACACCACGCCTCCCACCCCAGAGCACACGGTGCCTTTCAGTGCTTTGGACAAGCCTCCGGGCGACAGAAAACTTTGTGCCCCCACCGAAGTCAGCCCCACACTTGGGCTCCCAACACCCGAAAAGTCGGAAGCAGACACACAGCCGCAACCCATCCCGCAACTCTGCTCCAGGAATGCTCCCCTGCGCCAGTGCCCCAGGGTGGGTCACATCCTCTCTCGCATTTTCTGGCTGGCCACGACATGCCCCGGGTGAGAAAGGGCCCTGGGCCACGGGGAGCAGGGCGGTCCACAGGGCTGCCCAATGCTGGCCAATTCTCACGAGCGTTCTGCCCACCAGTTTGGGCATAACGCTCGTGAGAATTGGCTGGAAAACGCCTGGCAAAATTGCTTTGGGTGTCCCACATCTGCAGGGCCACCCCATGGGCCTGGCACAGCAACGCAAGCAGTTTCCTCCAAACCCCACCAGAAAGCCCTCTGGGAGGCAGACTCCAGCGAGGCCTATGCCTCCTGTTTCTCAGCCTCCGAGGGTCCCCTCCCTGGCGCTGTCCGATGGAGCTGGGTCAGCCCCAAGGCCCGGGCATGAACCCTTGCCTGCTTCCCCAGCCTTCCATTTCCAGGGTACTGTCCCACGGGGCCACCAACTGGGGAACATTGAGTGCATGCCACGCCTCCCCCTCCACCCACCCCCGCCACAAATGGTGCCTTTCAATGCTTTGGCCAATTTCAGAGGGAGAGAAACCTCCTGCCCACACTTGCCCACTCAGCACCATCCTTGGGCGCCCCTTTCCTGGAGGAAAAATCGGAGGCGGACGCCCTGCCACGATCCGTCCCTCAGCTTTGCTCCTGGAACCCTCCACTGCACAGGGGCCCAGGGTGGGCTGTGTCGTATCGGCGCATTTCAGGCTGGCCGCGACCTAAAGTAGCTGCCCAAAAAGTAGGAGGCGGATGCTGGGCTGCCACCCATTCCTCAACTCTGCTCCGGGAACACTACCCTGTGCCGGGCCGCTGGGTGGGCCGTGTCATCTAGGCACGTTTTCCGGGTGGCCGCAACCTACCCCAGGCAAGAAAGGGCCCTGGTGCCACAAGGAGCAGGGTGGTCCTCAGGGCTACCCAACGCCAGCCAATTCTCACAAGCATTCTGCCCAAATCTATGTGGATTTGGGCAGAATGCTCACTTCCGGTGACACATGTCTGCAGGGCCGCCTGCTGAGCCTGGCCCAAAATCCCATGTTGTCATGACTCGGACACTGCCAAAAAGCCCTCCATGGATCAGTTGGAGATGAGGCCAATGCCTCCTGCTCCTTGGCCTCTGTGGGCCCCCTCCCTGGAGCTGAGCGATGGGGTCTGCCATGCCCCTATTGCTAGGTCCTAACCCTCACCTAGTTTTCAGTGTTCCCTTCACAGGGTCCTGTCTCTCGAACTCTCCACTGTGGGAAATGTGAAACCCACCCAATTAGTCCTCTTGCCACCTACTTGCAAACCATGGCTTTTGGAGCCTGAGTCAACCCTGGTATGTGAAGACCCCTGCCTGCCCGCCCACAACAAGGCCTTCCCACACCATCAGCAGCATAGTCTTAGCATGTTTTCCTGATGGCTACACCATGCACTGTGCAAGAAATCTCTCTAGTCCACCGGAGACAGGTGGTCCAAAGCGCCCCTTAATGCCAGACTATTCTCATGATATGGATTTGGGCAGAATGCTCATGAGAATTGGCGGGAAATTCCCTGGTGACCTCACTTCGTGCAGCTCATGTCTGCCTGAACATGGCCTTATCTAGAGGCGTGTCCTCAGTGGTCTTGGCAAGAACTCAGGGAAAGCCCTCCACAAGCCAGGTGATGCAAGTCCAATGATTCTCCCTACTCAGCCCTGGGTGACTGCGTCTGTTGCAGAAGATCTGACATACCATGCCCCTAGGCTCTAAATAAATGTAGTTTCATTTTTCATGCTTCCATTCTAAGGCTCCTGGCCCCAAAGCCCCTTATATAAAGGAGGTCTGAGTGACACCACACGACTCCACCTGCCACGTGGTAGGAATTCATGCTGATTGGAGTTGTGTCAAGCCCTCAAAGGGGGTGAAACTTGCTTGCACCCATGAAATTATCCTGGCCATCACGCCCCCCGGCCCTAAAGCCATATACTTGTGATGCAAGAGGTGTGTCCCCAATTCATCCCTGAGGGCCGGCCCCCTCAGATCCAGCAGATATAGCCTGCAATGTTCCAAAGCCCTAACTCTAACCTTTTCAGGCTTCCATTCCAAGGGGTCTGGCCCCCAGGCCCCATGGATTAAGGACCCCTGAACGACACCCCAGGAATCCAACCTCCACACGGATGGAACCCATGCCACTTGAAGCTGCACTGAACCTTCAGAGGGGAAGAAAACTGAAGTCCCCCTAAAGCCACCCCTACCATCGGCGGTCCCCCAGGGACAAACCCTGATTCTTCAGGGTGGCCAAACGAATGTCCTTAACTCTGTCCTGATGGGAGCCAATTTCAACATTGCCAAGTCGGGCCAGCCATGTCCCTCTAACCCTAACAATAGGCTTCAATACCCAGAGGCCTGGCCCCCACACCCTCCAGATTGTGGATGCCTAAGACTCACCCTGGCATGACCCTGGCTCCTAGGGTGCAGTGGTACCATTGGGAGGTGCACAGATTCCTCAGAGCTGTGAAACCTGCATGCCCCCCAAGGCACCACCCAGCACCTTTCACCCCATGGACTCAAACCGGGAATCCAACCCCCTGCCTGATGCCTGTTCTCAACTCAGCACACCAGGGACCCCAACTCAGCACCAGCAGATCAAGCCTGACATGCCCCTAGGCCCTTACCATAACCCTAATTTGGGTTTTTAGGCTTCCATCCAAAGAGATCTGGCCCCCCAAATCCCCAAGATTTAGGACTGCAGAGTGACACCACAGGACTCCACTGACCACGTGGGTGGACATATTGAGGTTTGGGCTGCACCGAACACTCAGACAGGGAGAAACCTGCAAGCCCCCCTAAAGCCACCCCCACCATGAGAGACCTTATGGCCATAAAACCAGATTCAGCTGTGCCTCTGGATGCATGGCCTGGACTCAGCCCTGTGGGGAGCCTACATCAGCACCAGTACATTGGGCCTGCCATGCCCGTGGGCCCTAACACTAACCCTATGTGGGGTGTACAGGCTTCCATGTCCAGAGGCCTGTTCCCCAAGCATGATGATGGGCACCTCTGAGACTCATGCTGGCATAAAGAGCGCCTCAGTGACACCCCAGGTCTGCGCCCCACACACATGAGGAAACTGTGCCCTTTGGAGCTCTGCAGAACCCTCAGACTGCGAGAAACCTGCATGCCACTCTGAGGATGCTCTCGGCTTCTATAGCCTCCCTGGACACAAACTCAGAGTCTGACATGCCGCCTGACACCTAGCCTGACATCAGCCCACTGGGGAGCCTGCCTCAGCACCAGCAGATCAAGACTTCCTTGCCCTGAGGTCCTTATCATAACTCTAGTTTCTGTTTTCAGGCTTCCAACCCAAGAGGCCTGAAAATCAAACTCCCCAGATTAAGGACCCCTCTGTGAAAACCCAAGAATCCGACTGCCATGCAGGGGGAGACTGTGCCATTTAGAGCTCTGCAGTGCCCTCAGAGAGGAAGAAACATGCACACCCTTCTAAAACACTCCCACCATCAGCAGTTATCCTGCCCAGAAACCCCGATTCTGCCACACTGCAGGATGCTCTCCCTCAACGCAATCCTGAGGGGAGTCTGCATCAGCACCGGTGGATCAGAGCTGCCATTCCCCAAGGCCATTACCCTAACCCTAAGTTGCGTTTTCAGGCTTCCTTCTACAGGGATCTGTCCAGCAAGCCCTCTGGGTTGGGAACCCTAGAGTCACACCGCAGGAGTCCACCTGCCACCTAGCAGGAAACCAGTCTGTTTGGACCTGCAAGGAACTGTCAGAGCCAGAGAAACCTGCGTGTCCCCATGAGTACTCCCCAACGTTTTTCAGCCCTCCTTAGCCTGATGCGCCACCTGACCCCCTTCCTCAACACAGATCCTCAGAGCTCCCACCTCTGGACCAGCAGTTCGGACCTGTCACGCCCCTAGCTCAGCTCTCCTCGGTGAACCCTGTCAGCTCTAGGAAGACCTAGAACTACCCTGCCTGCTGCAAAGCTGGGCTCCCCTCTCCTTCTTCTCAACTTAAACTGGCCCAAGGCTTTCATGAGAAAGCGGGAAGGCTGGGAATCAGGGGTGGCTCAGTGGGTTAAAGCCTCTGACTTTAGCTCAGGTCATGATGCCAGGATCCCGGGATCGAACTCTGCATCGGGTTCTCTGCTCAGCGAGGAGCCTGCTTCCCTGCCCCCCCACCGCCTATTTGTGATGTTTGTCAAATAAATAAAAATAAAATCTTAGAAAAAAAGGGGGGGAGGCTATATCCTGAATGTTTAACACCTCCGTTCCTCTTCTGCCCTATTTCTCTCCACTTACCTTTGTACCTGGGCAAACTGGAAGGAACATATCAATGGAACATGGACATGCTCTTAGATCTAAATTTTTCCTGGCAGCTCTCTGAGGGCTCCTTATGCAATCAGAAACTAGTGTGTCCCACCACAGTGTGTTTGAAAATGATCACTGACAGAACAGGAGAGCGAAAATCACTCCATTTTTACCTCACTCTTCATGAAGTAGAACATGGTCTTCTTCTTTCCTTCCTTGATTTCAGTTCCAATATGTTTCCATGCAGTGTTCATTCCTTTGCTTCAGAAGTAGGATTTTGTGATTCCTCGCCTGTACAGGACACCCAGAGCTCATGGCAGTGATTACGCTCCCTAACAGCCATCACCCATTGGACCCTTCCTACCCACACCCCTGCTTTCCAGCCACCCTTGGTTGGTGCTCTAAGATTGAGTCCCTTTCCTCATTGACCCAGTTTTCTCCCCTCACTTTGTTCATGTTTTCTTTCTGAAATTCCACAGAAGTCAAACGATAGGCTGTTGGTAATTCCTTACAGATTTTGCTCAGCTAAACCCACTCTAGACCCATCCACATCCTTGAAAATGGTAAGATTTCCTTCTTTCTGAACCAGGCTCCTATTACTTTAAGAAGATATGGGAGATTATACACACACACACACACACACACACACACATCACTCATCATTGAATGGACACTGAGACTCCCTCCATCATTTCGCTGTGGTTGATAATGCTGGTGTCCATATCACCTTGCTTGTACCCCATTGAATGTGCATTTTTGTGCCCTTTAGGGAAATACTAGGAGGGCAACTGCTGGATTATAGGGTTGTTCAGTTCTTCGCTTTTGGAGAAACCACCAAGCTCTTTTCCAGTGTGGCTGCAACAACCCGCATGCCCACCAACAGTGCAGGAGGGTTCCGCTGGAAGCAGAGAACTCCACACCTTGAGGAACAGCAATTTCCTAAGGAGGAAACAGAAAACCTGGGGGATAACATGACTCAGACAGCATCCAGCAAGCAGCCCAAGAAATTCACCCCAGGGTTCCTGACGCCATGCCCTGGGAAGCCATCAGAATGCCTCTATCCAGGAGATTCCCAAAGACCCCCCTTCTGATTTCACCACCCATGAAACTTCAGAGAAAGGATGCCATGGCCAACTCTCTAGAGGGTCCACTGAGTGAAACTAGAAAGTCAAGCTTCCCTTTTCAATCGTCCAAGGCTCCTTGGAATCCTTTGGAATGTTCCCTCTGCCCTCATCGGAACTCTTTGGATAAAAAAGACAGATCCATTGGGATCCATCCCCTTGGACAAAGGAGAAGCCATCCTCCAAGCCTCGATCTGACCACATACAGCCACCTCGCTCCAGAAGCCGGCCATTCCACCACAGCCGAGGCCCCACGGAATCAACAGTCTTCGAGGAAGGAACGCATTCTAGGTCCCAAACACACACTGAGTCCATCTCATCTTCTCTTTCGAATCCAAGGGATTGCCTAGGAAAGAGATGTTCCAAACACCTCTGTGAGCCAGAAATAGACAGAGAAAAGGAGATCCCTGCCAAGTGCTCCCTGCAAGGAAACTCAGGATCCTAG
Organism: Mustela nigripes; assembly: GCF_022355385.1. Classification (NCBI taxonomy): domain Eukaryota; kingdom Metazoa; phylum Chordata; class Mammalia; order Carnivora; family Mustelidae; genus Mustela; species Mustela nigripes. The sequence continues at coordinate 15,771 of NC_081564.1, forward strand.
CACCCATGCTCCATGGGTGACAGCTGTGTTCGTGCGACTTTCTGGCTCCACTGGAGAAGAGAGAAAACCCAGGATGTCTGGGGTGAAAGAGAAGTTTTACCTCCCATGCCGGCGTGGATGTGCCACTGTGCCCCACGGGCCTGCTGTTTTCTCTGAACACTGACGTCCTGGGACAAGCTGCAGGACAGACTCAGATGCTGATTTCCAGACTTCAGGTCTCGTGGAGCCAGAGCAAAGAAGGGATGTCAGGTGGGCATAAGCAGGCGCCTCCCGCCTGGAGCCTCCACACCTGCTCCAATTCCTGGGAGAAGGAGACACATGCTTGTTTCTTAAGTCGTAATTATCTTCATAATTACTAATATTTAATAATTACATAGACCAATGTCATTATCCTTTTAAGAAAAGTGAAATTAGGGACGCCTGGGTGGCTCAGTTGGTTGAGCAGCTGCCTTCGGCTCAGGTCATGATCCCAGCATCCTGGGATCAAGTCCCACATCGGGCTCCTTGCTTGGCAGGGAGCCTGCTTCTCCCTCTGTCTCTGCCTGCCATTCTGTCTGCCTGTGCTCGCTCTCTCTCCCTC
>NC_081564.1:41350-66243 GCF_022355385.1 Mustela nigripes
AATTCTACCAAATTAACTATTGCACCTGTTAGTGAGTGGGAAAAAAAACGAATGTAACAGCAATCTGTTTCGTTCCTCAAACAGTGGGCCGGACTTGGTGCCATGGCTGTTCTCTTAATCACAGCTAACATACTAATGTTACGTTGGGTGTGTGGCCGTGTCTGTCGCAATCAACGATAATAACACCTCATGGTTCAAGCCATGATGGCTCTTGAGGCTGGTACCTCCCCCCAGATATGGCTAAGCATGCTAGATCGGTAGTCAAAGACGGGTAAGACTGATCCCACACCATAGCAACCTAAGACAGGGGCTCTTCGACCAGGGAGAGTACCCGATGACGGGTAAGCATGTGTGCTGAGGATTGGCAACCTAAGACAGGCACGATCTCAGCCATTATAAATAAATTAAAAAGGGGGAGATGTCGGGAGCCAGTGCAGGAGGCCTACTGTACTCTAAGAGCTGTAAGGGACTGAATATGATTGGCTGTTCATTTAGGTCCACTCACGCGGGAGGTGCATGAGCACTGCATTATGTTTTTTTTTTTTTTTTTTAAGATTTTATTTATTTATTTGACAGAGAGAAATTACAAGTACACTGAGAGGCAGGCAGAGAGAGAGAGAGAGAGAGAAGGAAGCAGGCTCCCTGCTGAGCAGAGATCCCGATGCGGGACTCGATCCCAGGACCCTGAGATCATGACCTGAGCCGAAGGCAGTGGCTCAACCCACTGAGCCACCCAGGCGCCCCGAGCACTGCATTATGATTGGTTAACACCGCCTGTATAAAAACGCATGCGCCGAGGGTAAAGGAGGAGGAAGAAAAAAGCGATTAAAGAAGAAGGTTCGCCCCTACGTGAGTCTCCGAGTCGTTCTTGCGGGCCGAGAGCGACACACAGTCACAGCTAAAAATGATATCAAAACGCTAATTTTGGGCGCCTGGGTGGCTCAGTGGGTTAAGCCGCTACCTTCGGCTCAGGTCATGATCTCAGGGTCCTGGGATCGAGTCCCGCATCGGGCTCTCTGCTCAGCAGGGAGCCTGCTTCCGTGTCTCTCTCTCTCTGCCTGCCTCTCCGACTACTTGTGATTTCTCTCTGTCAAGTAAATAAATGAAATCTTTTAAAAAAAAAAAAAAAACAAAAAACGCTAATTTTAACAAAGCCATCATCAAAGGGAAGAGAAATATATGGATCTGGATAGAGGCCCTATAGTGAGTACGAACCTTTAATAAATAAAGTGTAATAAATAAATGAATAAATAAATAATATGTAGTAAGTGCAAACCCCTACTAAATGAAAAACAGGCAAAAGGAACAAAATACAAACTAACCACATAGCAAGTAAGCCTAGACCATATGCGTGTAGTGTTAAGATTAGCATGGAGTAACAAATTGTAAATATTTTAACTTGTGCAAAATATCGTAAACCAAAACATGTTTACGACGTATGTATGGTTTTGGTGTGTAAGCATAAGAAAAACAAGTGATGTAATGTGTTTATGAAGGAGACTTAGCACAGTATGGAAAGAAGCATCGGGTTGGACTGAGGCGAAGTGAAGCGAGTTCCCTGTCGGGAGGACATCATCGCCGGTGCCATCGATGCCCCGACAGTTTCGTTGCCGACCACTCGCTGGTTCTCAGTCTCAACTTCTGCGGTGACCTCTCTGTCTAGATTGTGAGGCGCCATCTCCTTCTCCGTGACAATGTCAGCGGACGGTGACCGGGCCACGATAGTGGTGCAGACCTCGTCCCAGTAAAGATCAAGTGAGTTACATCACATCCATCTCTCTATCTCTTCACACGTCGCGACCTCCTGGCGGGACGCAGGGGTTTTGCTCGCGACAGGCCCTCTGAGGTTCTTTCTGTTGGGCTGGCAGAAAGGGCTACTTAAGATGACTTAAGTTCCCGCTACAAGACCTGAGCTCGGACAGGAGAACAAAGGCCCAAGCAGGAATCTGAGACCCCCGCCCCAGGCTCCTGTGGACCAGTGGGACCCCGACGAGCAGGCGAAATATCCAAATAAGGGAAACTTGCCAAAAGACCCCTGAGCTCCCCTTGAGACCCCTTAAAAGCCCCCTCCTCCCTGCCCCGGGCGCGACTTCCGCCATGCTTTCCAGAGTCTCGGCACCTCGCCCGAGGGTGCCCACCTCCTCCGGGCGCAACTTTCCCGGCTCCCCTTCTCCTGAGCCCTGAAACTTCGCCGGAGAGTGTTTTTTGTTTGTTTGTTTGTTTGTTTGTTTGTTTGTTTAATATTTTATTTATTTATTTATTTGACAGACAGAGATCACACGCAGGCAGAGAGGCAGGCAGAGAGGGAGAGGAGGAAGCAGGCTCCCCACCAGGCAGAGAGCCCAATGCAGGGCTCGATCCCAGGACCCTGGGATCATGACCTGAGCCGAAGGCAGAGGCTTTAACCCACTGAGCCACCCAGGCGCCCTGGAGAGTGTTTTTAATAAATCTTGCCTTGCACCCACTTTGCCTGGTGTTGTGTTTATCTCGCTGGAAAAACTTTACACTTTCCACGTTCCCTAACAAAGAGTTCAATATATTGACCCTTCACTTTTTCATTATTTTTTTTCAAGGAAATATATTTATTTAGATTTTCTAATATGAATATTTCTAGATATGAATATATCTAATGAACATTGTATGATACATGTAGTGAGTACGAACCTTTACTAAATAGTGTAATAAATATATGAATAAATAATATATAGTAAGAGCAAACTCCTACTAAATGAAAAACAGAAACAAGTTGCAAACTAACCACATAGCAAGTGAGCCTAAACCATATGCGTGTAGTGATAACAAACTAACCTCGTAGTATAGCAAGTAAGCCTAGACCATATGCATGTAGTGATAACAAACTAGCCTCGTAGCAAATACCACATAGCAAGTGAGCCTAAACCATATGCGTGCAGTGATAAGATTAGCGTGGAGCAAAAAGTTGTAAACATTTTTTTACTTATATGAAATATCGTAAAGACCAAAAAATGTTTTTGACATGTGTGTGTTTTTGGTGTGCAAGCATGAGAAAAATAAATGATGTAATGTGTTTTCGAAGGAGACTTAGCACAGTATATAAAGAGGTATCGGGTTGGACTGAGGCGAAGCGAGTTTCCTGTCGGGAGGACATCATCGCCGGTGCCACCGACGCCCCGACAGTTTCGTTGCCGACCACTCACTGGCTCTCAGTCTCAACTTCTGCGGTGACCTCTCTGTCTAGATTGTGAGGCGATGTCTCCTTCTCCGTGACAATTTCAGCGGACCGTGACTGGACCATGATAGTGGTGCGGACCTCGGCCCAATAAAGATCAAATGAGTTACATCACATCCATCTCTCTATCTCTTCTTTACACGTTGTGACCTCCTGGCGGGACGCAGGGGTTTTGCTCGCGTCAATACATCATACCACTACCATTTGTGTGTCTATGGCTGGGAAAAAAACCAGTACATTGGTTTTACATAGTCTTAGAAGCTAGTCCAGGGATGCCTGGATGGCTCAGCTGGTTGGGCGGCTGCCTTCAGCTCAGGTCGTGATGTCAGAGTCCTGGGATCGAGTCCCACACTGGGCTCCTTGCTTGGCAGGGAGCCTGCTTCTCCCTCTGCCTCAGCCCGCCACTCTGTCTGCCTGTGCTAGCTCTTGCTCTCTCTCTGACAAATAAATAAAATAAAAAGAAGAAGCTAGCCCAGCTTCAGTCCTCAGTGAATGCTTGTTGAGTGAAGTAACAGCACTGCTAAAAGACTGTCTAGTCCATGTTGAAGCCTACAACCTCCAATAGATCTACAGATTCCTTCATGGTCTTGAATGTTTACCATCACGGTGTTACAGGACTTGTGTCCCCTCAGTGCCCGGGTTCTGGGTCATGCTGCTTCAAAGAATGAAGAGGTAGACCAACGGAGAGTGGTAGGTGGCAAAGCACAGTTGACAGAGTCAAGAGTACCAAGAAAGCCCAAGAGTACAAAGCTCCAGGGGAGGGAGGGGGACCTGAGCAGGTTGCTGCCTGAGTTTCTAAGTTTAGGGGTTTTTAGGAGCTATTTTGAAGAACTTTCTAAAGCAAGCAGGGTGTGCTGAGTCGTGCCTGTCAGGGGTGTGATCATGTGTCTGTCTACCTATTAGGCTCATGTCCACAAACTAATGGTCTTTTTTTTTTTTTTTACATCTGGGGGCTTAGGTCTTAACTGCCCCCTTCCCATGCCATTGACAAATGTTTTTGTGGTTAATTGTCTTCTTTTAGGAGAATTTACAGAAGTCAGATCTCCAAAGGCTGCAAGGCAGAATATCAGTGTGGTCCTGTTTAAGCTGAGAAACAGGACGTCGGTGCTACTTTATGTTAGCTGTCCTGACTCCGCATCTTCTTGCTGGAGACTCTGGCCCTGAGTACCTAATTGTCCAACTAACTCCTACTGATGAGGGAAAGACCCGCGGAGCCCCTTACCCAAGAATCCAACACTGCCACTGGATGCAATCAGCAAGAGGTTCTTTATTGTTACGCAGGCGCCTGCGGGTGGTCAGCAGCTCCTGCTAGCTGAGCACACCCGGCTGGGGTGGTGCCGGGTTTTTATAGACAGGTACATACAAGTTTTGGGTGGGGCGCAACTGATTGGTTGACAGTTAGAACTTTTGAAAAAGGCATATGTGGAGTTTGCAGATTGGCTCTAAGGACCCGCGCGCGCGAAGAGAGAGGCGGGAAGGGGGAACAAGCTGATTGGTTCTGAGGGCCCGCGCGCGGGAGGAGAGAGGCGGGAAAGGGGGAAGAAGAAGGGGGAAGGTAGGAATGCCATCATGGCGTCTTCTTATTATTTCTATAAGCCAAGCAGTTACAGAAGGGCAAAAGAGCAATTAATAAGCAATTAGTAACCTAATTTACGCCTAAAAGCCAGCGGTTCACAGAAAAGCAAACAAGCAGTTAGTTATCCTATCTATCTTCTAGGGGAGGGGTCTTTCAGGAGCAGGAGGCTGTCTGAGGACAAAGCAAAATCTGGCACCTTGCACCCCCTCTCCACCTGAAAGACCCCCCCCCAGTCTTTAAATAATTAACTGCTCTTTTGTTGTGTAAGAGTACCCCTCCTCCCCTTGCAGTGAAAAGACCCTTCCCCCAGGGTTGAATTCAATGTAACTGCTCTTTTGCCTTTCTGTAACAGCTTGGCTACTAAGGCATGACACTTAACTCCTGTTTGAACAAGATACCCTCTCCTAATAGCAGGGGCATGGTCATGTAGGCAAGGGGGCTGCATGGTCACATAGGTCACATAGACAGGATGCCTTTCTGCTGAGTAATAAGGTCAAACTTCCCCTCTTTGTTTCCCCTTCCCGCCTTTCTCTTCGCGCGAGGGGGTCTTCCAGGGCCAATCCACTAACACCAAGTATGCCTTTTTCAAAAGTTCAAACTGTCCACCAATCAGTTGCGCCCCACCCAAAACTTGTTTGTACCTGTCTATAAAAATCCTGCACCACCCCAGCCAGAGGTGCTCAGCTAGCAGGAGCTGCTGACCACCCGCAGGCGCGCGCTGACCACCCGCAGGCGCCTGCGTAACAATAAAGAACCTCTTGCTGATTGCATCCAGTGGCAGTGTTGGATTCTTGGGTAAGGGGCTCCGCGGGTCTTTCACACCCACTCCCCTCAGTAATGTGTCTGACATTCCTCAGGCACCCCTGACAGCCATAAGCAAGAAACAAATAGTTAACTTGCAGAGATCACAATCCTACAAGACAGGAGTCTCCCTCAGTTTAGAGATTACAAATAAAGAAGTTACCTTATCAATAGCAGGACTTGCAGAGGCAAATAACTCAGTTCCTCAAGCCCTAATGTCTCCCTCCCACCATAAACAAAACTGAAGGAGGCTGAGGTAGAAGGGAATGTAAATAGTTGAATCTCTTCTAAACCTAAATCTCACTAACAAAGACAATTGATTACAACATCCCACCAAGAATCTCCCATCTTGATGTTAATGGCTTGCCAAAAGACAACATTGATCAAGCCGCAAGGCCTCAGGTATCCCAGGCCCTCTTTAGCATATGAAAGTTCCCTTGAAACCTTCCTTCCCCTCACCTTCCCCCTACGGCAAGGTACATAACCTGCCATCTCTCTTAACCCGCAGCAGCAGCTCTTCCTGCCCATGGGTCCTGTCCCCGTGCTTTAATAAACCACCATTTTGCACCAAAGACCTAGGTTCTAGAACTTCATCACTACCAGTGGTTACATTTTAGTTTGTTAAGGGACCTCCTGAAATGGACTGGATACTGAACTGAATACAGAAGTCCCACCATAGTCTACCCAAAAGTAAAAGGAGATTAAATCCTTCATATTTTCAACTCTCCATTTTGACAGCACCCTAAAGAGCCATTGGATATATTAGCTCTGACATTCACTGCTAATCCAATTCAGCTTAATCTCAACAATAACTATTTACTATACAATTTATTGCACAATTTTGGCTTCCAGAGAAACACTCATAATTGCAAATTTTGTTTCTTTAATTTTTTCCTAGATTTTATTTAAATTCAATTAGCATATTGTGCATTAGTAGTTTCTGAGGTAGACATCAGTGACTGGTCAGCAACACCAAGTGCTCACTGCATCACGTGCCTGCCTTAAGGTCCCACACCCGGTTACTCCAGCCCCACCTTCCCCTCCAGCAACACTCAGACTGTTTCCTATGATTAAGACCCTCTTGTGGTTTGTCTCCCTCTGATTTCATCTTGATTTATTTTTCCCTCCCTTCCTCTATGCTCCTCTGTTTTGTTTCTTAAATTATTTTGCTTAGCATAATCCCTTCCAGGAAATCTTTCAAGAGATGAATCCATGGGCACATGGGGACGCCTCCACATGAAGAAAGCCCACACATCTCTCCGGCCCCTGAACGGACTTAGACTGATTAAGTTTTGGAACTAGCAGGGGCGCCTGGCGGGGGGGGGGGGGGGGGGGGGGCACAGTTGGTTAAGCCTCTGACTCTTGGTTTCAGCTCAGGTCATGATCTCAGCTCACCATCTCAGGTCACTGTATCAGGTTGTGGGATCAAGCCCTGCACCAGGCTCTGCACTTAGTGCGGGCTGTTTGAGATTCTCTCTCCCTCTGCTCCTGCCCCCCACCTCTACAATAAATAAATAAATCTTTCTTAAAAATTTTAAGAGGGGAGCCTGGGTGGCTCAGTGGATTAAGCCTCTGCCTTTGGCTCAGGTCGTGATCTCAGTGTCCTGGAATCGAGCCCCGCCATCAGGCTCTCTGCTCAGTGGGGGACCTGCTTCCCACTCTCTCTGCCTGCCTACATGTGATATCTCTCTGTGTGTGTGTGTGTGTGTCAAATAAATTTTTTTTAAATCTAAAAAAAAATTTTTTTAAAGATTCATTTATTTATTTATTTGACAGACAGAGATCACAAGTAGGCAGAGAGGCAGACAGAGAGAGGAAGGGAAGCAGGCTCCCTACTGAGCAGAGAGCCCGACGGGGGGCTCGATCCCAGGACACTGAGATCATGACCTGAGCCAAAAGCAGAGGCTTAACCCATTGAGCCACCCAGGTGCCCCTAAAAAAAAAAAGTTGTTTTTTTTTAAAGACACTTAAGAGATTTATTGGAACTCTATATTTTTTTTTATAACTGGTTTATTGTAGTATCTAAAACCTGGAAAATATATATATATTTTTTTTTTTTTAAAGATTTTATTTATTTATCAGAGAGAGCGAGCGAGAGCGAGCACAGGCAGACAGAGTGGAAGGCAGAGTCAGAGGGAGAAGCAGGCTCCCTGCGGAGCAAGGAGCCCGATGTGGGACTCGATCCCAGGACGCTGGGATCATGACCTGAGCCGAAGGCAGCTGCTTAACCAACTGAGCCACCCAGGCGTCCCCTTTTTTTTTTTTTTTTTTTTTTTTTTTTTTTTTTTTTAAGAAAGAGCAGACTCGGGAAAATCTCCGAAAACCTAGTAGAAGTTGCTGTTTGGTGAGCAAAGTTTACATTTATAAAGAAAAGCTCCATTTATAATGACACCCTCAGTGTACTTGGAACAGAGCAGGACTAAAGAGCTCAAGACACTTCAATGGAAAAAGGAGCAGACGAATCTGCATAACAACTACACCCGCATACCCTGTGCCTGGCCTGATAAACCCCTATACCTGGCCTCCCGGCCACCCAAAATCTTTCTTTTGCCTTTAGCTGAAGATGGCATTTAGGGGGATGGCTTCGGCCATTTGGGGAGTTATTTCATTTTCCTGAGCATCTCCCATGTATGTAAGATGTATATATGCTACTAAAACTATTTTTCGGGGGGAGCCTGAGTGGCTCAGTAGGTTAAAGCCTCTGCCTTTGGCTCAGGTCGTGATCCCAGGGTCCTGGGATGGAGCCCCGCATCGGGCTCTCTGCTCAGTGGGGAGCCTGCTTCCCCTCTCTCTCTCTGCCTGCATCTCTGCCTACTTGTGATCTCTGTCTGGCAAATAAATAAATAATCTTTTTTAAAAAACTGTTTTTAGGGACCCCTGGGTGGCTCAGTCAGTTAAGCATCTGACTGATCATGACCTTCTGCTCAGGTCATGATCTCAAGGTCCTGGGATGAAGCCCCGCATCAGGCTTCCAGCTCAGTAGGGAGTCTGCTTCTACCTCTGTCCCTCACTCCTCTCTCACTCTCTCAAATAAATAAAAATCTTTTTAAAATAAAATAGTTTTTCTGTTAATTTTTTATTACAGGAAGGGATCTCAGCCAGGAACCTAGGAGGGTTGAAAAAACACTGTTTTTCCTTCCTTATACATTCTGTATGATACCATTCAGCAATAAAAGGAATGAACCATCACCCTATACAAACATGGATGAATCTTTCATGTATTTTACTAAGTGAAAAAAAATCCAGTCTGAACAGGCTACACACTGTATGCCCCATTTATAAGACATTCTTGAAAAGGCAAAAACTATAAAGATTGTTAACAGGTCACAGAGTGATGGGTTGGAAATGTTTCATAGGATATTTAATGATGAATATCTGTCATTATGCATTTTTCCAAACCCATGGATTTTTTACAACACATGAGTAAGTCATAATATATTCAAATTCAATTATTTATTGTGTGGGAGTGTCATGGGATAGAATACAGAAGGGAGCAAACAATCCTTCTACTGGTTATGCAGGCTGCAATGGGTGCCACGTGCATGTCAACTCCCCCCTTCAGGGCAGCCCAACTACCTGTCAGTGGAGATCAGTGGAGCAGAACCAGAAACCACAAATAGACCCACAACGATATCATCAACTAATCTTCCACAAAGGAGGAAAGAATATCCAATGGGAAAATGTCTCTTCAACAAACGGTGCTGGGAAAATTTGGACAGCAACATGCAGAAGAATGAAACTTGACCACTTTCTTACACAACGTGCAAAAATAAATTCAAAAGGCATGAAAAACCTAAATGTGAGACAGGAAACCATCAAAATCCTAGAGAACACAGGCAGTGACCTCTTTGACATTGGCTACAGAGACTTCCTTCTAGACACTTCCCTTCCCTCTGAGGCAAGGGAAACAAAAGCAAAAATAAGCTATTGGGACTTTATCAGAACAAAAAGCTTCTGCACAGCAAAGTGAACAATCATCAAAACTAAAAGGCAACTTAGAGAATGGGAGAAGATATTTGCAAATGACCTATTTGGTAAAGGCTTAGTATCCAAAATATATGAAGAATTTATAAAACTCGGGGCGCCTGGTTGGCTCAGTGGGTTAAGCCGCTGCCTTCGGCTCAGGTCATGATCCCAGGGTTCTGGGATCGAGCCCCGCATCTGGCTCTCTGCTCAGCAGGGAGCCTGCTTCCTCCTCTCTCTCTGCCTGCCTTTCTGCCTGCTTGTGATCTCTCTCTGTTAAATAAATAAATAAATTCTTTAAAAAAAAAAAAAAAAAAAAAAAAAAAAAAAAAGAATTTATAAAACTCAACACACAAAAAACAAATAATCCAATTTAAAAATGGGCAGAAGGTATGCCTGGGTGGCTCAGCCGGTTAAGCATCTGATCCTTTTTTAAATTAATTATTTATTTATTTGTATATGTGCTGCCGAAGCGAGCACAAATTAATTATTTATTTATTTGACAAAGAAAGATAAGAGAGCACAAGTAGGCAGAGTAGCAGCCACCCAGGCGCCCCAAGCATCTGATTCTTGATCGCAGCTCAGGCCTTGATCTCGGGTCATGAGTTCAAGCCTTGCATGGATCCTACTTTAAAAAGGTGTCGGGGGAGGGGAGAGAAGACATGAACAAACATTTCTCCAAAGGAGACATGTGGATGGCCAATGGACACATGAAAAGATGATCAACATTTCTCATCATCAGGAAAATGCAAATCAAAGCTACAATATGATTATCACCTCACACTTGTCAGAATGGCTAAAATCAACAAGAAAAGAAACAGGTGTTGGCAAGGATGTGGAGAAAGGGAAATCCTCTTGCACTGTTGGGGGGAATGCAAACGAATGCAGTCACTGTGGAAAACAGTATGGACATTCCCCAAAAAGTATAAATACAACTACCTCATGTTGGGTCCATGGTCAAAGGAGCAAAACTGATACAAAGCGAAGGTCAAGCAAAGCTTTATTTCACACCAAGCTTCGAGAATCAAACTGGCCGGCCAGGGCCACCATCTCTTGCAAAGAGGCGACCCCTCCCAGCCTCACAGACTAACTTTTATAGAGTAAAGGCCCTGTGGTTGAGCCTGGCCACACACAGGTGGCCAATCAAATTACAATTCACCCTATAGTAGTTATTTGAACTAGCCCATCACTCTGGTCAGAATTGGTGCCCAAAAGGCAGGGCCCCCATTCTTGGGTGATCAAGGAGGTGCTTTCCTGATTGGCTGTCTCCAGCTGGCTTGGCTCAGCCTTGTATTCTGGGCTCTGTTACCTCCCCCTGACCTGACACGTCCTGGTATATGGGCTCTGTTATCAGGGGCTGCTGGTCAGTCATATTTTTCTGGTTTCCCAGACTTGTTTCTAAGTAAGTTCTTCTGGGCAGGCAGGGTCAATCTAAGTTTACTGCATAAACAACAAAATGGCTCGCTCTGGCTAAGTAGGCCCTTACACCTCACAATCCAGCAACTGCACTACTGGGTATTTACCAAAGAATACAAAAATACTAATTCAGAGGATACATGCACCCCAACGTTTATAGCAGGAGTATCTACAACAGCCAAAGTATGGAAACAGCCCGTGGCCATCGACTGACCAAGGATAAAGATGATGTGAATATATATATATATATATATATATATATATATATATATATATATTTCTCAGCCACAAAAAAGAATGAAATCTTGCCATTTGCAATGACATGGATGGAGCTAGAGAGTATTACGCTAAGTGAAATAAGGCAGAGAAAGACAAATACTGTATGATTTCACTTCTACGTGGAATTTAAGAAACAAAACAAAGAAGCAAAGGGAAAAAAGAGAGGCAAACCAGGAAACAGCCTCAACTGTAGAGAACTGATGGTTGCTGGAGGGGAAGTTGGGAGGGGTTGACTGGATAGGAGATAGGGATTGGGAAGTACAAGTGAGATGGCCACTGGGTATTGTAGGCAAGTGCTGAACCACGGGGTTGTACACCTGAAACTAATATTACACTGTACTTTGAGTAGCCGGAACTTAAATAAAAACTTTTTAAAAAACAAATGAGGCTTATTTTCAAAAATCTTTATAGTTCTGTATATGCTGGAACACATGCGTGTGTTTCCTTGCATTGTGAGCTGAGCACTTTTAGCTCCCACACTGAAGTTTTGAATACCATTCCCTAATAAAGGGGCCAGGGTTCTCTAAAGAAATAGTTGTTACTACTGATGAAAATTTGAAGTTTTGGGTTCATGAGTAAACTGCTAAGAAAGAATTCTTGAGACTTTTTTGTGAAAAAAGGTGTTTTTTACTATAGCATAGGAACAGGGCCTGTGGGCCGAAAGACCTGTGCCTGCAAGACTGAGGGACACTGATCACATATTTTAAGTTTTGTGGAGGGAGGAGAGGTGGAGATAACATAGGTTTCTAAGGAATTTTTGCATTCTGAAAGGAGGATTTTACGGGGGCCTTGAAGATTTAGCTATTGTCAAGATAAACTTCCTTTTAGTCTTTAATGAAATATAAACATGAAGGCAGTAAGGCAGCCCAGAACTCCTTGAGGAATGTCACCCTCTGCACATCTCAGGCATGTCAGTGGGTTGCAAGCTCTAAGGAGATTTAATTCAAACTACATTTTTTCTTGCCTGTGCTCGCATCACTATGACTGTAACAGTAAATATAGCAGCCAGGATAATCCTGAAGTATCAGAAGGTAACAAAGTACCAATAAGAAAAAATCTACAAAAATGGAATTATGTCACAGGCAAACAGGCCAATGGAAACAACTCTCAATAATCACAACAGAAATCAGCTGACCAACCAAAACTTGTAATTCTGAAGTATAGCCAAGAGCCTAAGATAACCAGCCACTTGTCCCTACTGGTAAAAATAAATGATTACATAAAATTTTTTAAAATTTTTTAAAAATATTTTATTTATTTATTTGATAGAGAGATCACAAGCAAGCAGAGAGGCAGGCGGGGTGGGGGGAAGCAGGCTCCCTGCTGAGCAGAGAGCCCAACTCGGGGCTCAATCCCAGGATGCTGGGATCATGACCTGAGCCAAAGGCAGAGGCTTTAACCCACAGAACCATCCAGGTGTCCCTACAAAGAAATTTTTTTAATGACTACAAATCTCTGCTGAAGATTTCCAAATAATTCAGGTAAACTACTCAGTCATCTAGAACAGAGGTGAAACTAGCTCCCCTCTCCTCAACTGTGGGCTCCACAGAGTGACTTCCTCCTGCTTTGGACACACAGCAAGGCTGTGGGACAAGAGGAACTTCAGGGAAAACCTAACCAGCCCTTCCTCAGCCAGTGACCGGAGTTAACATTAACTGAGTAAGCTGCCTTGAGAGCATGCTCCACCAAACTGGTAACCCAGAGGAAATGCGTGATTTCCTAGTAAAAGTACTCATTTAAAAAAGACCTGAAAATAAAGAAAATGGAAACTGAACAATTATCATAGAAAAGCTTGCAGTGCTGCTTAAACTCCCTTTGGAAAATACCCCAGGGCCATATGGGCATACAGTTCACAGTGGACAGTTAGTTACCTGAGCTTTAACAAATTTTTATTTTAATATCAAAGTTTGTTATATGTCTATGTATCTCATCTAATGCAGGATGTCAATATTTACAAAACAAACACGTTATGTACCACTATAAATATACTGCCACATAAACTGAATTTCTCAACGGGAGAAAACCATGACAGATTAGCTTAGTTCTGGGGCGCCTGGGTGGCTCAGTGGGTTAAGCCTCTACCTTCAGCTCAGGTCATGATCCCAGGGGCCTGGGATGGAGTCCCGCATAGGGCTCTCTGCTCAGCAGGGAGCCTGCTTCTCCTCATCTCTCTCTCTGTCTGTCTCTCTGCCTATTTGTGATCTCTCTCTCTCTCTGTCAAATAAATAAATAAAATCTTAAAAAAAAAAAAAGATTAGCTTAGTTCCCTTAAAGCCAGAAAACTAAATTTTTAATAAATTTTGGTTTATAAATTTAAACTTATTTAAACTTTGGTGTTTTCATACATGTTTTCCAGTTGTCAATATATTTTTTCAACTGAAAAAAAAAAACACTGAAACAACAAAAGGACATGCACAATTCTCATGAGGGCAAGAACATATGGACAACTGGCCTTGGGGTGCCCAAGGAACTGGCCCATTCCTCCAAGCACTGGCAGCCAAGATGGTCTTGGTGTTTCTCCTTTCTCTGCTGGAGCCTTTTCCCAGAAACAATGCTAATCTGTGAGAAGTACTATGGTGTGCCATGACAGTGAGCTGCCAAATCTCTGATGAAAAGAACTAGTTTGTATGATACATTGTGTTGAACTACTACATGACAAAATACAGATAAACCACTGAGAAAGTCAGAAGCAGATTATGTTCACTATGGAAGACAAAATGTCTCAGGGAAGCCATAGAAAATCTCCCTCCTGTGCACTGTTGTTGTTGAGTTTTAAGAGTTCCTTAAATATTCTGCATACTGAACCCATATCACGTGTATGATTTGTGAATATTTTCTCCCATTTTGTAGGTCATCTTTTTAGTTTCTTGATAGTGTCCTTTGATACCCATAAGTTTATAATTTTGATCAAGTCCATTTATTTTTTCTGTTATTACCTGTGCTTTTGATAATCATATCCAAGAAATGATTGCCAAATCCAATGCTAATAGACATATGGAAATTTGTTTAAAAAAAAAAAAAAGACATTGACATGAGTTGATGAAGATATGGAGAAATTAGAACTCTAGTACATGTGGGTGGGGTAGAGAGAGGTTGCCTTCTTATTCTTTGAGTTTTTATTTAATAAAATCCAATCCCGGGGCGCCTGGGTGGCTCAGTGGGTTAAGACCTCTGCCTTCGGCTCAGGTCATGATCCCAGGGTCCTGGGATCGAGCCCCGCATGGGGCTCTTTGCTCAGCGGGGAGTCTGCTTCCTCCTCTCTCTCTGCCTGCCTCTCTGCCTCCTTGTGATCTCTGTCTGTCAAATAAATAAATAAATAAAATCTTTTTTAAAAATTTAAAAATAAAAAAATAAAAACAAAATCCAATCCCAAACCAGAAAACAAAGAACCCTGGTACACTAATGATGATAATAAAACATTGCAGTCAATGTGGAAAATAGTTTAGCAACATCTCAAAAAGCTAAACACATAATTAGCATATGATTTAGCAATACCACTCCTAGGAATATACACACACACAAACGAACACATTTGAAGTATTTGAATACACAAGTATTGAATACACAAGTTTTAATACACAAGTATTCAAACCAAAACTTGCACACGGATGTTCAAAGAAGCATTATTCACAATGGTGAAAAAGTAAAAACAAAACAAATGTCCAACAGCTAATGGAAAAATCCACATAGCAAAGTAAGAGTCAGCCATAGAAATGAGTGAGGTACAATGTGTATGAATCCTAAACATATTTCACTAAAAGAAAAAAGTTGAACAAAAGTCACAGATTATGTGATTTCATTTATATAAAATATACAGAATAGGTAAAGGCACAGACACAGAAACTACTGGTTGCCAGAGGTCAAAGGGAAGAGGGAAGCCAGTGATTTGTGGGTCATGGGATTTCCTTTTGGAGTGATGAACAGACTTCGGAAAAAAAGATGATGGTTGCACAGTATTATGCATGTGCTAAATGTCAAGGAACTGTATGCTTTACAAAGGCTCAGTTTACGTGAATTTCACTCATTAAAAAACAAAGAAGCATGTGCTGTTACACACAGAGGCTGCTCCACACCACCTGGGGCTCCCTGTGGTGGGACATTCACATGGGGTACTGAGACTTCTCTTTTTTCAGACTTGGTGGCAGCAGGGGGCGCCTCCTGTCCACATCACTCCTGCTCTGGATTCTAAAGATAGCTTCTGGGTTCTGCCTCATCTTGCTGACCAGCATCTGGCTCCCCACAAAACCCTGAGGCTCCACAAGCATGTGGAAGGGAGGAGGATGTCTGAGCCAAAGAAGCTTTTGTATCTGGAAACTTGGAGCTATGAGTGTTTTTGTCTGCCCAGGTCAGAGTGGGCACTATAACCACCCCCCAAGAGGTGTCCCCTCTGGTGTAGCACCCAGAGAGGCCTCCATTTCATCCTACCTTCAAAACTTCAGCACCTCCAAGTCAGAACAATTTCATTCCAGCCCTCACTGGGTGGGCGATCCCAGTACCACCCCAGCCCCAGCAGCCAGCAGCTAGGCAGGATATAGTACACTGGGGACACCACAGTGCCTTAAGCTCCTTGGGAGGTGATCACTGGCAAGAGGCATGGAAACTGTTACAGGTTGAACTGTGTTCTACAAAATTTTGTATGTCAAAGTCGTGGGGTTTTTTTTGTTTTTTTTTTTAACAGTTGTATGTTAGGTGTTTTTGTTTTTGTTTTATGTTATGTTGGTCGCCATAGAGTACATCTCTAGCTTTTGATGTAGTGTTCCATGATTCACTGTTTGTAACACCCAGTGCTCCATGCAATAGATGCCTTCCTTAATACCCATGACCCAGCTACCCCATCCCCCCAACCCTCTCCTCTCTGAAAACCTCAGATGGTTTCCCATAGTCCATAGTCTCCCATGGTTTGTCTCCCCCTCTGGTTTCCCCCTCTCATCTTTCCATTCCTTCTCCTAATGTCCTCCATGCTATTCCTTATGTTCCATATATAAGTGAAACCATATGATAAACCATATGTCTTTCTCTGACTCCTTCACTCAGCATTCACTCATCCCCTCCAGTTCCATCCGTGTTGATGCAAATGGAGGGTATTCACACCTTATGATGGCTGAGTAATATTCCACTGTATATATGGACCACATCCTTTTTATCCATTCATCTGTTGAAGGTCATCTCAGGTCCTTCCACAGTTTGGCTATTGTGGACATTGCAATATTGGGGTGCATGTACCCCTTCTTTTCACTACATCTGTATCTTTGGGGTAAATTTCGAGTAGTGCAATTGCTGGGTCATAGGGTAGCTCTATTTTTAACCTTTTGAGGAACTTCCATGCTGTTTTCCAAAGTGGTAGTACAAACTTGCATTCCTGCCAACAGTATAAGAGGGTTCCCCTTTCTCCACATCCTCATTAACATTTGTTGTTTCCTGCCTTGTTAATTTTTGCCATTCTAACTGGTGTAAGGTGGTATCTTAATATGGTTTTGATTTTCATTTCCCTGATGGCTAATGATGTTGAACATTTTTTCATGTGTCTGTTAGCCATTCATATGTCTTCTTTGGAGAAGTGTCTGTTCATGTCTTCTGCCCATTTTTTGACTTACTGTTTTTTTTTGGGGGGGGAGGGGTTGAGTTTGAGAAGTTCTTTATAGATCTTGGATACCAGCCCTATATCTTTAACATCATTTGCAAGTATCTTTTTCTCCCATTCTGTGCGTTGCCTCTGTTTTGTTGACGGTTTCCTTTGCTATCCAGAAGCTTTTTATCCTGAAGTCCCAAAAGTTCATTTCCACTTTTGTTACCCTTGCCTTTGGAGACAAGTCTTGAAAGAACTGCTGTAGCCGATGTTGAAGAGGTTACTGCCTATGTTCTCCTCTCCTCTAGGATTTTGATAGATTCCTGTCTCACATGGAGGTCTTTCATCCATTTAGAGTTTATCTTTGTGTGTGGTGTAAGAGAATGGTCGAGTTTCATTCTTTTGTGTGTAGCTGCCCAATTTTCCTAGCAACACTTATTGAAGAGACTGTCTTTTTTCCATTGGGCATTCTTTCCTGCTTTGTCAAAGATTGACCACAGCGTTGAGGGTCCATATCTGAGCTCTCTATTCTGATCCACTGATCTATGTGTCTGGTTTTGTGCCAGTACCATCCTGTCTTGGTGATCACAGCTTTGTACTACAACTTGAAATCAGGCAATGTGATGCCCCTAGCTTTTCATCAATTCCCTGGTGATCTGGGGTCTTTTTTGGTTCCATACAATTTTTAGGATTGTTTTGTTCCAGTGCTTTGAAAAATGCCATTGGTACTTTGATCAAAATGCAGTTGACAATATAGATTAATCTGAACAGCATAGACATTTTGTTTAAAACAATGTTTACATTTCCAATCCATGAGCATGGAATTGTTTTCCATCTTTTTGTGTCTTCTTCAATTTCTTTCATAAGTGTTCTGCAGTATCTGGAGTATAGATTCTTTACCTCTTTGGTTAGATTTATTCCAAGGTAGCTTGTGGTTTTTGGTGCTATTGTAAATGGAATCAATTCCTTAATTTCTCTTTCTACAGTTACATTGTTAGTGTATAAAAAAGCAAATGATTTCTGTACATTGATTTTTTTTTTATCCTGCCACATTACTGAATTGCTGTATGAGTTCTAGTAATTTGTAGGTGGAGTCTTTTAGGTTTTCCACATAAAGTATGTCATCTGTGAAGAGTGTTTGACTTTTTGCCAATTTGAATCTTTTTTTTTTTTTGGTCTGGTTGCTGATGCTAAGACTTCTAGTATTATGTTGGATTTAATCTAGGGACTCCAGGACAATGACCTAAACTGAAGGCAGTCACCTAACCAACTGAGCCACCCAAGTGCCCCTCTGGGAGGTTTTTGATCACTGCTTCAATTTCATAACTGATTATTGGTCTCTTAAGATTGTCTGTTTCTTCCTGTTTCAGTCTTAGTAGTTTATAGGTTTCTAGAAAGGCATCAAATTCTTCCAGGTTGCTTAATTTACTGGCATATAGTTGTTGATAGTAATTTCTATTCTCTTGGTGTTAGTTGTGATCTTTCCCCTTCCATTTATAATTTTATTAATTTGGGTCCTTGCTTTTTTTCTTTTGGATAAGTCTGGCTAATAGCTTATCAATCTTATTAATTCTTTCAAAGAACCAGCTTCTAGTTTCCTTGAGCTGCTCTACCATTTTTTTTTTTAAGATTTTATTATTTGACACAAAGAGAGATCACAAGTACACAGACAGGCAGGCAGAGAGACAGGAGGAAGTAGGCTCCCTGCTGAGCAGGTAGCCTAATGCAGGGTTCGATCCCAGCACCCTGGGATCATGACCCAAGCCGAAGGCAGAGGCTCAACTCACTGAGCCACCCAGGTGCCCCATATTTCTAGTTTCTAATTCATTGATCTCTGCTCTAATTATTTCTCTTCCCCTGGTTGCATTAGGCTTTATTTGTTGTTCTTTCTCCAGTTCTTTAAGATGTAAAGTTAGTTTATGTATTGGGGATTTTTCTATTAAGGGGGATACATTTTGGATGGCTGTATGCCTCCCCCCTTAGACCCACCTTTGCAGTATCTCATAGATTTTTTTTAAATTTTATTTATTTGACAGACAGAGATTACAAGTAGGCAGAGAAGCAGGCAGAGAGAGAGGAGGAAGCAGGCTCCCCGCTGAGCAAAGAGCCCAATGCGGGGCTCCATCCCAGGACCCTGGAATCACGACCCGAGCCGAAGGCAGAGGTTTTAACCCACTGAGCCACCCAGGGGCCCCTCTCACAGGTTTTTGACTGATGTGTTTTGGTTCTCATTGGTTTGTATGAATTGTTTCAGTTCTTTGATTTCCTGGTTGACCCATTCTTTTTTTTTTTTTTTAGATTTATTTATTTATTTGATAGGCAGAGACCACAAGTAGGCAGAGAGGCAGGCAGAGTGGGGGTGGGGGAAAGCAGGCTCCCCGCTTAGCAGAGAGCCTGATGTGGGGCTTGATCCCAGGACCCTGAGATCATGACCTGAGCTGAAGGCAGAGGCTTAATCCACTGAGCCACCCAGGCACCCCTGACCCAAACATTCTTAAGCAGGATGGTCTTTAGCCATCTTTAGACATTCAAGTGTTTGAATGCTTCCAAAATTTTTCTTGTGATTGAGTTCATTTCAAAGCATTGTGGTCTGAGAATATGCAGGGAATAATCTCAGTCTTTTGGTATCAATTGAGACCTGATTTGTGATCCAGTGTGTAGTCTATTCTGGAGAAAGCTCAATGTGAGTTTGAGAAGAATGAGTAGTCTGCTGTTTTAGGGTGCAATGTTCTGTATATATGAAGTCCATCTGGTCCAGTGTGTCAAAGCTCTTGTTTCTTTGTTGACTTTCTGCTTAGGTGACCCACCTATGGCAGAGAGTGGAGTTTGGGGGTCTCCTGCTATTAACATATTATTAGCAATGTTTACTTTCGTTAACTGTTGGCCTATGTAGTTGGCTGCTCCCACTTGGGGGGCATAGATATATACAACTGTTAAATGCTCTTGTTGGAAAGGCCTTTTAAGAATGATATAGTGTCCTTCTGTATCTCTTACTACAGTCTTTAGCTTAAAATCTAATTTGTCTGATATGAGAATTGCTACCTCAGCTTTAAGGTTCATTGACATTAAAAATGGTTTTCTATCCCCTCACTTTCAGTCTGGTTGTATCTTTGGTTCAAAATGAGTCTCTTGTAGACAGCATAGGGAAGGGTCATTTCTTTTTAACCAATCTGCAACTCTGTGCCATTTCATGGGAGCATTTAGGCCATTCACATTAAGAGTAACTATTGAAAGATACAATTTTGTCATGTTGCCTGTGAAGTCCTTATTTCTATAGATTGTCCCTGTAAATTTCTATTATCATCTTGGGGTCTTTTTCCCTTTATAGAACCCCTCTTAATATTTCTTGCAGGGTTGGCTTGGTGGTCACATATTCTTTGTTTCCCCCATCTTTTTCTTTTTTTTTTTTTTAAGATTTTATTTATTTATTTGACAGAGAGATCACAAGTAGGCAGAGAGGCAGGCAGAGAGAGAGAGAGGAGGAAGCAGGCTCCCCGCCAAGCAGAGAGCCCAATGCGGGACTCGATCCCAGGACCCTGAGATCATGACCCGAGCCAAAGGCAGCGGCCCAACCCACTGAGCCACCCAGGTGCCCTGTTTCCCCCATCTTGTAAGAGCCTTGTCTCTCCATCCATTCTGAATGACAACCTTGCTGGATAAAGTATCCTTGGCTGCACGTTCTTTATCCTGCATAGGTCTCACCAGCCCTTTCTGGCCTGCCAGGTCTCTGTAGACAGGTCTGACCTTAATCTGATGTTCCTCCCTCTTAACATAACAAATCTCTTCCCCCTCACCACTTTCAAGATCATTTCCTTGATTCTAAGATTTGCCAATTGTACTATTATGTCATGGCATCAGTCTGTTCTCATTGATCTTGGGAAGGGTCGTCCTTACCTCTTGGACATGAATACTTGTTTCCTTCCCCAAATTAGGGAAGTCCTCAGATATATGACATGAATACTTGTTTCCTTCCCCCAATTAGGGAAGTCCTCAGATATATGGAGATAGATAGATAGATAGATAGATAGATCGATCTATGTATCTCCACCCCAAAGATCCCAATAATTCTGATATTGGAAAGTTTCATTGAGTCTATTTGACCCATTGGGCTTTAATCTTTTTCCCATGTCACCTGTTTCCTTCTTTTCTATCATCTTATCTTCTAGCTCACCAATTCATTCTTCTGCCTCATTTTCCCCGGCAGTCAGAGTATCCAGTTTAGACTGCATTTCATTCATACCATTTTTAAGTTTGGCCCAATTACACCTCATTTCTGTCCTTAGAGATTCTATACTGTCAATATTTTTCTCAAGCCTAGATATCACCTTCATAATTGTTACTCTGAAGTAAATTTCTGACATCCTGGTTATATCCATATCCATTAGTTCTGTGACAGAGGCCCCAGTCTCTGATTCTTTTCTTTGTTGGGGGCTCCTCCTTTTAGTCATTCTGTTGAGGGGTGGCTGAAGGAATGTACAGAGTCCTAAGTATTGACCACAACCCAAGGAAGATGCACCTGTTTTCTAGGCACCTTGGGATTGTCAGCCTCTTGTTCTTCCAGCCTGTCTTCTAGGGGAGGGGCCTGCCATGCTGATAGTCCACTGTTAACTCCGGTTTAGGAAGAGTTGCCCTACCCCCCAGGGGGGTGCTCAGTGAACATCGATTTTCTGGGGCTTTTGTTCTCTGGCGGCTTTCCCTAGAAGCTTTCCACATCTCTGAGAGTCAGACAAGTGACCACATACAAACCTCTGTCTCAAAGCAGAGAGATCGCAGTCTGCTCTTCACTGAGCTCTCCAGGCCACAGTCTTCGCTTCCGTGCTAAAAACCGCAGCATTCTGGGTTGTGCGCCCCACAGCAGCTCCCCCAGCCGTCACTCCCAGGGCTGGGCATGTCTCTGTCCTTTGTGCTTCTAAAGCTGCAAACCGCCCCCAGTTCATAAGTGCACACCCATAGCTCCTGGTTTCTGTTTGGGGGCTGCCCTGAAGTTTTTTCCCTGCTGCTACTGGTCTGCAAGTCTGTGCCCAGTTCCCAGGCAGGAGGCTTTTGTTACCTCAGCTTCCTGGCACAAGTTCACAGAGGATCCCTTCCCCTTCTGTTTATCTTCCATTATTTGCCTGCAGAATCACAGCTCCCCGCTTCATACCTCAGGACCAACTGCCAGAGAGATTCTGTTTGTAGAGCTCCAGACATATTTTCTTACATCTCGGGTTGATTTCGTGGGTTCAGAATGGTCTGGCAGATATCCAGCTCAATTCAGGGGGCCAGTTGAAATAGGGTCCCCTACTCCTCCACCATCTTTTTTCCCCTCCCATATGTAGAAATCCTAATCCCCAACATCCCTGAATGAGACCTGATACGAAAATACAGTCTTCAGAGATTATCAAGTCAAGATGTGGCTCAGTTGATTAGCAACTGCCTTGGACTTGGGTCATAATCCTGGAGTCCTGGGATCAAGTCCCACATTGGGCTCCACGCTCAGCAGGGAATCTGCTTCTCCCTCTTACTTCTCCTCTTTCTCTGTTTCACATGAAAACATAAAATCTTTTTTTTAATAAAATCTTTCAAAAAAGAAAAAAGAAGAAGAAGAAGAAGAAGAAGAAGACGACTGGTGCTCTGCAGTCCCAAATCAAGGAAGTACTGGAACCTGGAGAAAGCTCCCCTTGAGCCTTCAGGACAATGACATCACCCACATCGCACCTCCAAATCTGTTATTCTGAGCCACATAGCTTGGCCTAAGAGATCAATACAGGCACCCTCTGCCCTCTCCATCAGTCTCCACACCATGGACAGTGGAGGTGAAGGCAGGACCCTTCATACACTGGGGCCATTGCTGGGTGATCATTTCTGGGCCTGATTGTGCAGGAGATCTGGCCACAGCTCTCAACCTCCTGGAACCCACACAACTATGTAGACAAGGAGAGGCGGAAAAGTTGGTCTCCCTGGAGCTGGTCACTGGACATCCCCCCTGCTATTACTGGAGCCCGGAAAGCCTCTCTGACATCTCCTCTGAGCCCCTCTGAGAACTATCAGCCACTTGAAATGGCCACCATACCCTTTTTCATCTCAGGAGGAAAAGTGCCTCAGCAAGACACAAAAGGAGGACCCTTGACCTGGTCACAGCACCTCACCTATATCCACTGGACCCAGGCTGGCCCCTTATGGGGGTGAGGGCAGAATAGTCTTTAGAGCCAACATTCTTCTTCTCAAAGGAGCCTGGGATCAAGACAGCAGAAAGGGAAGTGGTGGACCTCAGAGTGGCAGCTGGGTGGCAGGACACTGAGAGGAGTGGCCATTCCCACAGGTGCTGGGCAAGCGGGAGGGGGCAAGGCCTCCAGCCTCACAGGACATCTGACCTCTGCATAGGAAGCCCTCCAAAGGCACTCAGGTCTCAGTTAACAGTCAGCTCCAGAGACTTCAGTCCATTTGCCACAAAATGGAGACAATCCAGCTGGCTGAGTCTGTGCTCTGAACTTTCAGGATCAAGTCAGGTGTCTGTAAAAGGTAGGGGGAGGAAGCTACCCAGAAGGTGCTCGCACAGCCTGTTCAGGAGGCTCTTGCCTCACACATAGGTACCTCCCTGTGGCTCCGGAAAGGCTAAGACTGGGATGGGTCCAGAGCTCTGCACATTCCCATGGAAGGCCAAAGGGTCTTCACAACCCAGGGTTAATCCCTCACCCTCTCTAAAGTTAATCCCTAGAGAGGGTTCATCTCTAACCCTCTCTAACTCTGCAGATATTTGATGCAGACTGCAAATGACTGAGGGCAGGATGAATTTGGGCCGTGCTTCCCATGGTGACAGGTAACGTACGATGAGTTAAAAACCCCAATGATTAAAACAAATCACCATGGGGCGCCTGGGTGGCTCAGTGGGTTAAAGCCTCTGCTTTCGGCTCGGGTCATGATCCCAGGGTCCTGGGATCGAGCCCCGCATCGGGCTCTCTGCTCAGCAGGAAGCCTGTTTCCTCCTCTCTCTCTGCCTGCTTCTCTGCCTACTTGTGATCTCTGTCTGTCAAATAAATAAATAAAATATTTAAAAAAAAAAAAAAAAAAACAAATCACCACTTGGCTGACGGGCCCATAAGGCTGAAGAGTGAATCTTCACAGGCATAGACTTTGTGATAGTACATGAGGGAAGCTGGTGCCATTCTGATGCCAGAACTAGGTTAGTAATGTGCTCACGGATTATGAAAATGGAAGCACACCAGAGAAATCCATAAGTCAATGGAAAGCTTGATAAGAAGAGCATGTTTGCACAGCTGCAAAGCACGACCTCCCAAAATATACAAGCAGAGTAACTATAGTGGAGAGGGTTGGAAGGAAACACCCTAATGAAGGGATCACAAAGAGCACCAACAACAATGGGACAACCAAAATCATGTGCCATCTGTAGGACACGGTAAGTGCCTCGTGTCACTTCTGCAAGTCCATCCAAAAAGGAATTTTCCAAATTACATGAAAATGCCTGACATGGCCATTCTGGGGGACATTCTACAGAGTAACTGGCTTGAACTCTTCCAAAGTGTCAGGATCATTCAAGTCCACTGCTGTGGCCTGAATGGCAGTGAGACAGTCAAGGGCACTCAGCATGGGCTACGTGATGTGACTGGTTTGTCACTTAGGGTGTTGCTGGGACAACTGACTTCCATGGGGTCTGGAAGAAGGCAGTGGAGGACCAGCACGGACTTCCCGACCGATGAACGCACTAGAGGAATGCAGAATTCCTTATCGAAAGGAAACACACAAACGGAGTACAGGCATCAGCTCAGTAATTTGTGCTCTATTTGAAACTTTTTCTAAGTTTGTGACTATTTCAGAATAAAGAAATACTTGACAACTAAAAGATTCCTGATTCTACGGAACAGGACGAGAGTAAGTGTCCCTGAAAGGAAGTACATGTTACTGCTGGTGCTTGAGCAGCACCAATGTGGCGATGAGGAAGGGATGTGGAGGGTCCGGGTCTGCAGAGTAAAGGTGAGGGAGAGGAGTACAGCTGAGAGCCGGGGGCTGTGGCTGGGGAGCACAGGCGTCTCGACCCAGCTGCCCCCCTTCAGGAAGCTCCCAGTCTTGTCATCCAGGCCCCACAT
>NC_081564.1:66253-151706 GCF_022355385.1 Mustela nigripes
GTCCTGGGCTCCCAGTCTCGTCATCCAGGCCCCACACGTCCTGGGCTCCCAGTCTCATCATCCAGGCCCCACACGTCCTGGGCTCCCAGTCTCGTCATCCAGGCCCCACACGTCCTGGGCTCTCAGCCATCTGTTGCTTCACACTACCCTCTCAGCAACCACCCATGACTGCCGGCTTATTCCTGTCCATGCTGGGGGCCACCTGCGAGCACAAAATGGCCTTTGCTCCCTGATGTATCAGAGGAACTGCTCAGCACACAACTTCCAACTGATACAATGGGTGAGGCAAGGACTAGGGCTTATTCCTGCCAGTGACAGTCCTGAGTGTCAAAGTCACCCCTGTACAAAGTCATCTGCATCAGGAGTCACATCACACTCGGCCCCTGGGGCCCTGCGTGCTTGGACATGGTGGCATCTAGCACCAGGGCAATTCCTTTTCCCACAACACAACAGTCAGGTGAAGGGCAGAGGGCAGAGATGCCCACTGTGGTGTTGCTTATAAACCAGACATACTAGAAACAATCAAATCAATAGGGTACTGGTCCATCACTCAATGCACACGCAGGCCACAGAACGCCAGCCAGGGACAGAAAGGCAAAGGACTGACAGGGACAGGTGTCCACGATGTAGTCAGGTCAGTAAAAGGGGAGAGCTCAGAACATTGAACTGCAATTTAATTGAATAGAACATGTTTTACAAACACAGTAAACTCCAACCTGTAGGGAAAAGGCACCCTGGCCCACCCTGCCTGTGCTGTCCCAACCACATCACCCCCAAGACACAGAGTGTCACAGCACTACCCACGCCCCACTCGCCAACCTAACTGGGTGAAGCTTGGCCTTGTCATAGGGCAGGGAGGGCAGACAGCAGTGCAACATTCTCCTTTGTCTCCAGAAAGGCCTTCCCTGCCCATAACCTACAAGCCCAGGAGCTCGAATCCACAATCTCCCACTGCCTGAGTGAAACAGACCCCCTGGACTTCTGGGCTCAAGAGCATTTCTCAAATGCCTCCTCTGATACAGCGAGCGGCCAACCAAACTATGCAAACACGGCAGGGGGCTACGCAGCCTCAGTGCTTCTCACTGGAACCCCCCAAAGGAACCCTGGGGCCTCTCTTCAGTCGGAATAAAGCTCTATGTAACATGTGTTGAAAGGCTCGATGTCCACGCCTGCTCCCCTGGGGGCACTGGCTGGATACCCCAAAGGGACATCTCAACCCAGGCTGCCCCCTGAAAGCTCAAGAAGCATTCTGGCTCCCCAGAAGGCATCACTGGAGGCCTGGCCGTCGGGCCACTGCACCTGGAAAGCCAACACAGCATTACACACGGAAGCACCTTCTGCCTGGCTCCACATTCCCACCTGCCACCCCTTACTCCGGGACACCCCATCTCTGGACTCAGTAAGAAACACGAGCCCGCAGCACCCACCTCCCGGGCCCCATTCAACTGTTGTCCAGCCTTGAAGCACCCCTTCCCTTGTGACATGTGCCTGGTTTACTCACTCCAAAGGTATGACCTGAGGATCCAAAAGTTAAGAGGGACATGCAGAGTCCCTGGTGGTAGGGTCTCACCTGGCTAGAGGGCACGGGCTGGCTCAGGTCCACAGCAGAAACAGGGCTGGAAAAGGAAGGGCCCGGTGCCAACTCCAGCGGACTGGAAAAGAGACGTCAGGATAAGCTCCATATGGAGGCGCACCAGGTCATGGTCCACCCCGCGAGCAACATGACCTGACAGCGCTCTGCATATAAGCAGCCCTTCCGGGGGTAAGACACACTTTAAGAAGTGTCCTCCCACAGGGCCCTCCAGTGCTAGAGGGACCTGTGTGACATCCCAGGCAGGTGGCTTGGGTGAGGCAGAGAGCACTTGAGGAGGCTCACAGAGATGGACCAACAGAAACCTGAAGGAAGAGGTCAAGGGGCAGCCCTGGGGAGCCATCAGAATCCAATCGGGGGAGCAGCAGGGACAGCAGGGGAGCTAACAGGTGTAGCCACTCAGGACAACAGCAGCCTGGCAGTTCCCTAAAAAGACAAACACGCACCGACAGCCATTCCACTCCTAGGCGTGTACACAGCCCAGAGACCTGAAGGCACACAGGCAGACCCACGCGCATCCAGGAGTGCTCACAGCGACCCCAAACTGGGAACCCAGAGATGGCTACCAAGAGGCGATGGATCCAAACACCACAGTCCATCCCCATCACGGGACAGAGCTCACAAAGATGAATGGACCAATACACAGAGCCACAGGGTAAAATCCCCAAACACTCATGCAGAGTCAGAGAAGCTAGACCCTCTCTCCCCTCCTCAAAGTTTAACACTCCTGCATTCCATTCACATGGGACTTTTAAAAATGCAGAAAAGAAAGCAGATCCGTGGTCCTGCAGGCGGCAGCAGGAGGGGCTGATCCACACAGCTCAGCACGCGGTCGATACAGAAGTCACACTCAGAAAACCAGCATCTGTATCGCCTAACGCGGTGCTTTACTGGAGGCTAACAACGCCCAACGAATCTACTGTTAGGGAATGACTCAAGGTCATCACATCGGAGCAAGGATGGGCCGGGCCATCAGAGGGCAAGGGTGAGCGGCCGTGAGGGGACCTGACAGTGGCATTTTCTCCATCCAGGTTCCTGGACATGAACAGAAAAGTGAGTCCATCTGCAAAGTCTGTATTGTCTCACGCTCTGGCTGCTTCAGCAAGCAGAACCTGTGACCTGACCCACCACCCCCTTCTCTCTCACGCTGCCCTGTAGTTCTGCTCGTGCGGGGCACCTGGCCTTCAGCTCCCAGACTGGGGAGCCTAGTCCTGGCAACCCCTACTGCAGCTTCCTGTCCGACAGACGACCCTGACTTCTCACGCTCCTCTAATCCCTCTCCTCAACCCCCTGATTCTCCGGCCTGTGGCCCCGGCCCCCGCAGCCAGAGCCTGAAGCCCCGAGGCTACTCCCAGCTCGCACGCACCTTTCACACTACAGTTTGGAATATAAAATCAGGATCTTGATGCTGCTTTAAAACTCAACCTCCACCTGGTGAAAACAAAATGCCAAAAAGCGGCTTCTGGGATCCAGGGTGATCTTGGGGAAGAAGCAAAGTGGGAGCACGAACCCCAACACCAACACCTGTGTCTGCTCTGCAATTTCTGGGTGTTCTCCTGTCTCAGGGAAAAGCCACCCTCTTCTGGTAGATGCAGGGTGGGGATGATGTTGTATTTTCCAGAAACCCGTAAGGAAAGGACTCAATCTGCATATCTGCCAAGTCTATAAACCTGGAACACCCCACCCGTGGCTCTGTGTGGCTCACCTCTGGGCTAGGAGGAATTCGGGAGGCTGTGTCACCAGGAAGCCGCCCGCCTGCTGTTCTGCCTGGCCGCCGCTGGCGCCTGCACCTTCCTCCAGGTACATGCTCGGGGGGTTGCCAGCAGGTGGGTCAGCAAATCCTACACAGAAGCAAATTCCACACCCAGTGCTGGGAGGACAGAACACAGCCCCCGAGCACCAAGACCAAGACCTCCACAGAGAGAAGCAGCGTCCAGCCTGGCCGGCCCCAAGCCTCAACCTCCCTTACTGAGGAAGAGTCACAGCTATTGATCTCAGGGCCTTTTTAGGCTTCCAGAAACAAAAGCAAAGTCCAGTTTTGCGGACTTCAAATTTTGCTTCATCTACCCAGACTTCAGGCCTCCAGTGCCATTGCTGCCACGTGAGAACTTCTCGGTCTGCCTCGTGCTGGCTCTTCAGAGGCTGGACCACAACCACTGCCACCTTCCATCTCGTGCTGCACCACGAGTTCACGGAGACACGACGTGGCACTACCTCACCCTGCTCCTCCTTCTACAGAAAATGCTGCAGAGGATGTCCCCGTATGTCTCTCACTCTTACACAGAAGCCGTGGCAGATCAGATCAGTTCTGGGCCAGCAGACACTTCAGAGCGAGGGAAGGTAAGAAATCTACCAGGTGGTAAGCCCAGCGTCAGACTCTCTGACCTCAGACAAAACAACAGGCCAGCTGGGCTGGGCATGCACTGTCCCCCCTCCGCCCCCCACTGTCTGCCAGAGTGACCACCTAACTTGCCAGCCTGCAGCCCAACCTCAGACCAAAGGAACCTTCCTGACCATTCATTGTGTGATTCCACCCCCACTTTCTGCTGCTGCTTCTTTTCTGCAGAACTCTAGAAATACCCTGAGGTATGTTAAATACAACTGAAGGACTAATTTGAGCATTGCTGGTTCAGATTAAAAGATCACTAAATTACATCTTCTTCCTCCAAAAGGAAGACAAGAAGCCAAAGTCCAGAACAAAAGCAGCATAAGGAGACCCAGGACACAAGTACCATCCTTTGTTGGTAGGGCACCTGAAAGCAAGGTGGGACTGAGATCAGGTCCTGAGAATCTTCAAGTGGGAGGGAGGGTAAGCAAAGTTAGGGAAAGGGAAAGAGGGGAACACCCCGGTGCTCAGGCGGTCAGTTGGCAGGGAGGCTCACCAGTTCATACAGAACGTCACCTTTCACCTGTGCTGGATGTGGTGTCAACACCAGCTCCCCTCGCCCCCATGTGAATACAGCCAGTGACCACCCCACTCCGGCCTTGGCGGTAAATATGGGCTGGGCAAGCGTAGGTCTCCCACAGTGGAAGACGTGGACAAATGAAGGACCGATATGATCAGACTGAAAAGCTGCCTCCAGAGCAGTGAGTCTCCAGGGCTCTTCCTCTTTCCCGCCCCTCACCTTTCTCTGCTCAAGGAAGGGCCAGAATCCACAGCCCCAATATTCCCGCCCTCAGACAACAAAGCATAATCTTGAAA
Source organism: Mustela nigripes (assembly GCF_022355385.1). NCBI lineage: Eukaryota > Metazoa > Chordata > Mammalia > Carnivora > Mustelidae > Mustela > Mustela nigripes. The sequence continues at coordinate 71,047 of NC_081564.1, forward strand.
CTTTTTATTTTGAATACTCAAGGGAAAAAAAAGATACTGCATCTATAAAAAGTAACACAACCTCTGACTAAAGGAAAATTCAAATAAAAAAAGAGCCTGGGGGCGCCTGGGTGGCTCAGTGGGTTAAGCCGCTGCCTTCAGCTCAGGTCATGATCTCAGGGTCCTGGGATCGAGTCCCGCATCGGGCTCTCTGCTCAGCAGGGAGCCTGCTTCTCTCTCTCTCTCTCTGCCGGCCTCTCTGCCTACTTGTGATTTCTCTCTCTGTCAAATAAATAAATAAAATCTTTTAAAAAAAAAAGAGCCTGGAATTCTCTTAAAGTATAACTATCAAATTAGGACTTTTGAAAGACAGACTCTAATACCCCCAAAGCATATACAATGAAAAAGAAAAGAAACATAAGAAAAAGGTAAGCACCTAGGGAGACTGGCCCAGGATTTCCAAAATCCCGGTAAGATTTGTGCTCTAAAGAGAATGAAGAACATGGAGGAGGAAAACCATCAAGGAATATTATCTAAGAAATACCCAAACCTTAGAGGATACATTGTCACCTGTTCTTTAAATCGAAAGGCTTAAGAGGAAAGTGAATTAAAGAGACTCACACCGCACACGATCACTGTGAAATCTTAGAACACCCAGACTTAAAGCAAACAAACAAACAAAAATTCCAAGAAAGGAACAATGTGTGATCTGCAAAGACGCCAGAAGATGACACGAACATCAGATGCTACAATGACATGACTGTGTCTGCAGATACCTACGGGAGGGTATTTAAACTCAAAATTCTGTCCCTGCCAGTCTATTCATCAAATGTGAGGGCAGGTTAAGGATAATTTCACAGCACGTAAGAAATCAGAAAATTTATCTCACAAGCCCCCTTTCTTGCACAGTGAAGATGTTCCCAAACATAACAAGGAAGTCAGTGAAGACAGGACAAGACCTGCAACTCAGGAAACACTGACCCAAACCCGGGAGGCAATGAAAGGAGCGTTCTTGGGCCGCTGACTCCGCCCAGGTCTAGGAAACATCACTTGGGCAGAAACGGAAGGAGGCCTCCCAGCCATGGGTCTTTGGAGGATACACTCGGAAAAATGGGAGAAGTTACAGGTGTGACAAAAACAGGGAATCTAAAAGAAAGGAAGACAATTAGAAACCCCAAGAAAGTAAAGATATAAACACAGAAGACTAAGAAATTTAGGTGATGGGTAAACTGACACTGCCAACGGCCTCCACATAAGGTGAAGTGTCACAAGACGCTTCTGAACATGGTAGACAAACACGTCTCTAAATCCACACTCTACGGGCTACAGTTATAGCTAAACAGTAAGTTTCAAGTTGATAAGTTTCATGTTAGAAACGAAGGAAATGATACTTAGATCACGAGATGGGGTGACCTGTCCTCTATTGCAGCACGTGGTGACAGGCAAGTCGGGTGGACTGCAATGGGAGTGCAGGGTGGCAGCTGTCTCATTTCGTTTTAACCCTTTCCTCACCGGCCTACTTTTAGTCGTATGCACATTTTACTTTGCAACTAGAAAAGCAGGAGAGTGCTGCCCCTTCCCACACCCCCTCAAATGAGACCTGACTAGTTGTGTCATCTTGTGCAGAAGAGCACGGTCTGTCTGGAATGAACCCACCTGTGGAGCTGGGCTCACCGAGGGCAGTGATGGACATAGCCACAGTGGCATCTGCGGGGCGCATCGTGAGGTCCAGCCCATGCCCATGGACCAGCTGCCCAGTCTGGAAGGAAACTTCCTTGGAGGACGCCAGTGCAAGGGACATCAGCCATGACTCAGGGGCAGCCAGGGAAGAGTCCAGCATGTCACTGCCAGAAGTCAGAGGGCAGAGGCCAGGGCCTGGGCAGATGTGGGGGAGAGTGGCAGGGCTTCGGCCAGGACCCTCCTGGTACATCTCACTGCCCTGCAGAGACCTGGGGAAGACAGCAAACACCGTCCCTTGGAGGGCAGAGACTCCCTCAGGCCAGGGAAGAGAGGCCTGGGAGGAAACTCCAGCCCCATTTGGGAATCCAGGTTCCCAACTCAACTCCGCCACTGATGGTTTTCTGGCCCACCGTGACCCTCATCACACAGCTTTCACTGTTCTACCTGTGGCTGCAAAGGTCCACAACAGTTAAAAAAAAAAAAAAAATACTTTAACTCATTAGCTCTTGATTTAAAAGGACCTTCAATGAAGCACTGTTCCATAATACCAAAAACAGGAAATGATGAGCAAGACCCTAGCAGTGGGATGAATGATGATGGCTGATCTTCCAGGAACATCAAGCAGCAGCTGATAATAATTTAAAGACTCGATACTGCACACTCAGTGTGTCTCAGATGGTGCTCCTGGGCTTCTGTGATCCCCTCCCCTAGCCCTGTCACTTCTGCAACCACCTGCATCCTACCCCTCCCCGTGTCACAGATGAGAAACGCACGGCACTGAGAGCTCACAGGAACCTGCCCAAGTTCCACACCTGGGCAGTGCCAGCCTTCACGGGAAGGGCAGACAGGGAGTGTCATGAGAGAGGCCGATGTCACAACGGTAGATGGAAACAGTGTCCACAGCTTGATGGCTACACACGGGGAACCTGGCCCCTCTCTCTGACCTAGTCCTGAGGATGGCCAACACTCTCCTTACCCTTACACCAGGTTCATGCCTCATCCCAGGGGAGGGACCAGGCTTGGACGGTGCCTCGTGCATAATGAGGAATTCAAGAACTATTACCTGTCACGGACTCAACGACACACAAACGCTACAAAATACAGTAAGAAAGAAACAACAGCTCGGGCTTGGCTTTGGGAAGCCAGCCAGCATGTGTTTCCTCCCAGCTCTGTGTTCCCCCTTCCCCAACACATCCATGGAGTCAGGCTACCAGCCAGGCTCCAAGGAGCAAGTGGGGGTCCCTGACATGGGCTCCTTAGGAGCGGCTTCCCCACCCCGGACTCACAGGGGTCTCTGCTCTCGGCAATCACTGACGTCGTCCCGCTGTCAGCCCCGACATCCGCATGTGCGCTCCAGGCCCGGTCACCCACTCGGGACGGGGAAAGTCAAGACGGAGATGGTCCCACGGGCCGTGCGGACCGCAGTACCTGGGAGGCAATGGCTTCGGCAGCGTCTCATCTCCAGAGAAGTCCGGGGCCAGAGCCAGCGACTCCCATGGCCCTTGAGTGGTCTCCGTGGACTGTGCGGGCCCATCTTCCTCCGGTCCTGCTGAGGGTCAGTCGGGCGGTGGGAAGGCTGCGGGAGGCGGCGGCCCAGCCTCCTTCCCAGCGGTTAGGAGCAGCGCTGCCGCGGACGCCCGGCCCCGGACGCGGGGACCGCTACGCGCTGCAGCCTCGCGCAGCCCCTGCGCGCCCTCCCGCCCCGGCTCCGGGGTCCCCTCCCACAAGAGGACGTCGTCTAGGGGCCGACCGGGCGCGGAGGGCCCGTCCCCGGGACGGAGCGGCGCTCACGAGGCCTCGCTAGGAAAGCGGGCCGGGCAGAGCGGGCGGCGCGGGAGCCTCTCACCTGGCCACCGAGGCCGGGCCGCGCCGCCGGGGCCAGGGCGGGGCTGGCGCGGGGGCTGCGGGCGCTCCGGGGCCGCCTCCCTCACGCGGAGGTCCACCGCCGCGTCCTCCGGGGCCGGCGCACGACGCTGCAGAAGGGCCCGTCTGCGCCGCCGGTAGTTGGCGAACCAGTTGTACACCTGCTCCGCGCTCAGGCTCATCTCCGCCGCCAGGTTCTCCTGCCGCGGACCGCACAGCCTCGAGCGCCGCCCCGGGCCCAGGGCCACCCCCAGGGCCGGCGCCCGCCCCCGCCCCCGCCCGGCGCGGCCTCCGAGCCGGGACGCCCTGCACCCCGGCCTCGCTCGTTCGCGGAGCCGCAGCCGGCCGGACCCGGACACGGGAGGGCCCGAGCGGCGCCACGGCCCGCGGCAGGCAGCGGGGGCTGGGACCACGCGGGGGGCGGGCGGCGCCGCAGGCCGTCAGCCGAGGTTGCGCAGGTGCGCGCGCCGGAAGCCCGCCCGCAGAGCCCGCGCGGGGATCGCTGGGAGAGCCCTGCCGATTGGACAGGGAGCGCGGTGGGTGGAGCAGGCACGAGGAACCCCGCTGACTGGGCAAGCCCCCACTCGGGAACGCCCCGTCGATTGGATGAGGGCGACAGGTAGGCGGAGCTAACACGGGGAGCCCCCGCCGATTGGACAGAGCCGAGAAGCAGGGGAAGAGAACAAGCCCCGACTTCGAAGCAGCCGGAAACGAGCGCGCACGCGCGGCGGCTCGCCGGTGCCTTCCGCTTCGGGGGCCGCGCTGCGGGGTCGCCCGCCGGCGTCACCGGGCACGGAGCTCCGCGAACCCGGCCTCCCCGCCGGAAGCTCCGCGACCGCCGTCGCCTGACCCCCGCACCCCGCGTCGGGCCGGGAGCGGGAGGGCACTGACCCTCCACGTGCGCAGGCTGGACGGTCCGGAGCTGCCGGCCGGGGAGCGCCTGTCCCCCGGGGAGGCTCAGCCGGCCCGAAGACACCGGCGCCCGGCAGAGGGCCCCGCGGAAGCCCGGGGGGCGGGGGGCGGCACAGGGTGGGGGTCCCGAGGTCGGGGGCAGCGAAGGGGAGGGCGGCCTCCGCCTCGGCTCTCACCCTCTCGGCCTTGCTGGGGTTGGTGCTCACGGCGGAGGCGAAGTCGTGCAGCTTCTGGCGAACGTCTCGGGGGAAGTTGCGGCTCTTCGGGCCGTCGGGGCAGAGGGCGGGCGGAGGCGGGTTCCTGATGCGGACGGGGAGGCCGCGGTTACGGGCGCCCCTCCCGCGTGCTCCTCGCGGGCTCGCGCCGGGCACCCCCCGCGGCCTCTCCTCCGCCGGCTGGGCTCCTCCCCGGGCTCGTGCTGCCGAGCCCCCCTCGGAAGGACCGCGGGGCCCCTCACCGGGCGCTCCGGGACCGCTCACTGACCCGCGGCCCAGAGCTTAGAGAGCGGATGACGGGGAGACGGGTCGGTCGCGCTGCTCTCTCCTGCGTAGACACACGGGTTGTTCCGACAGGACACAAACGGTACCAGCGCGGAACACCCAAGATACCCCCAGGCCAACTAAACAAACCACTGTGGATGTCAGGAAGGCGCCCCACACATGCCACATCCCGAATGGAGCCTGATCCTTCCCCCTCCCCAACTGCCCCCGGGGCCCCAGCTCTGTGCATCTCAGTGAGAAACCACCGTGTTCCAGCCAGTCCGGCCGAGAGCCCAGCAGGCTGGCTTCGTTCTCTCTTCACCGCCTCCGACACATCCAGCTCCTCAGCAGATCCTCCAGAATCTGTCCTGACACGCCAGAGACTCCCGAGAGCCTCCTGCCTCTGCTCCTATGCCAGCCCACCCTGGGGTGACCCCCTCTAGGAGAAACCACCACCCTCAGCCGGCGGACCGACCATCGCTCTAACTCCACGACCGCCCGGTCCTTACACCTCCGAGGGCTGCCATCCCCACATTCAGGCCCCCTCTGCCAAGGCTTAGAGGAGCCTGTTCGGCACCCTCCACCCCAATACAAAGCACAAAGGTGGCACAGTCCTCTAGTAGGCACATTCTGTGTCTAGTACTCCCGCTTGGAACAATGGAATCTACTCTGTGTCCTCTCTACTGTCCCTTGTCTGCACCAAGTGTCAGCTCCAGGAGAGTAGGGCTCAGGCTATATCCCCAGCAACTCCAACAGCTCCCAGCAATCAGGGGCCTCTTTACAAACAATGCACACTGATCCTCAAGTCGTTTACTGAACTGCACTCTGGCAGGCCATCGGCAACTATATGGAGGGAAAGGATCCCATTCCCGAAGACCATAAGGTTGATGAACTACTGGGCTTTGGGGACATATCTCATTCTTTGACAGACACCATGGATCCAGAAAGAATCCATTGCTTCTGGTTACCAGACCCCGTGGTGCAAAAATCCCATTACTTGGGCTGCCAGGAACTCAGAGGACATCAGCCCTTCCTGGTCAGGGGGCAACACCCAGGATGAAGAAAGGCTCTATGGTCTCAGTGTCTAGCCTGGAGCCCCAGCTTTGCATCTCTCTCCTGTGACAGCTCTGGCAAGTTCTGACCTTTCTGGGCCTCAGTTTCCTCATCCATAAGTGGTGATGAAGGAATAATAGTAATTAGCAGTTGTAATGTTTCCTTAGTGCTGATAATGGCCGTGGTGGTAATTACTATTAATGTGGACCCAGCATCCCTCACGTGCCAGGCAATCTCCTAAGCACCCCATGCATCTTGTCTGACATGTCCCATCACTCTCATCTTTACCTCTCTTTGAAAGGCCCCGCAGCCCCGAGGGGTGGTGCTGAAGACCCCAGCCCATGGCACCTGCAGAGCCTGTCTGTGGGAATCAGATGACCAAAGGCCACGGGAGGAAAAGACAAGAGGAAGAGAGTGAGGTCGGGATGTCCACCGGCTGCCTCCTTCCCTGCAGAGCCTTCAGAGCCCTCACAGGAAGGCAGTGGCCCTTCTCACCCTGCTGGCGTAAGTAGGGCTGCACCCCCATGGCCGGCTGAGCAGATGGAGAGGGTAGCTCAGTGCTGGGCACACTGGCTGTCGCAGAGCCTGCTACCTTTTGACGGTGACTGCTTCTTGTGACTTCTCCTGCATTTACCTCCTGTCTCGGCTTCACCTCAGCCCCTCCGTGGTTTTAGATGAAACACCCCCGGGAGTCCTGGGGAGCACGCACAAATAAAGGCCGGCGGTGTACCTCTTTCTGCAGCGGAACTTCTGCACTGGGGTGAGCGTGGCCACGCCCAGCCGCTTCATGACCAGACGGTAGTGAAGGTCGTTCCAGAGCTGGACCAGCTCCTGGCTGCCTCCGGGCACCTGGCATCCCTGTTGAGAAAAGCCTGCTGAGGCCCGGCTGCCCCCGGAGCACTGCCCTCCGACCCGACCCAACCTGCGGGAGGAGCTGCTGGCTGAGGGCCTGGGCGAGGTCCCGTCAGCTCCCCCCACGCACACAAAGCAGCTGTCCGCCGCTCCTTACACACGGGGAGCACGAGGCGAGGGGAAGGCAAACGAAGGGCCCGGGGCCACACAACGCGTGAGAGGCAGGGCCACAGTTAGAGGCACCTGGTCAGACTTGAGGGTCCAAGGGCTGACCCCCATCTTGCATGAAAGACCTTCCCCTCCCACCCAGCAGGGCTGCCCCTCGCCTGCTCAGGGAGTGCCTTCTGAGCCGAGAGGAATGAAGTGGCTCTGGTCTGTGCCGCACCAAGCTCACCAATCCAGCATGACCTGTTCACACGACCAGACTCCGGAGCTGGCCAAGGGTGCCCAGTGCTGGCCTCCCCTCGACACAGCCCTGTGGTCGGCGTGTGCTTCCCGCATTTAACCCCAATGTTCTCAGCATCATCTTGGCAAGGGAGGTGCCGACAGTCATTCCACCTTCTCTCCACAGAGCGGAAAACGCCCATTTTGCGAGGCTGTGACTTCCAGTCGGCTGCCAGGAGGCAGCCATCAGCCTAGGGCACAGCTGTCAGGGAAACGTGCCCCTGCAGGACGCGGCCCTCCTCGGTGTGCCGTCCCCGCCGTCTCTCTCAGGTCTCCCCTACATGTCAGCTCCTCAGAGACGCTGAGGGCCGTCCAGACCGAGTTTACATCCCCGCTCCGGGGGTTTTCCATCACCGACATCATTCACACATTTGACCACCGAGTGCCCCGAGAGCGCACCACAACCCGGGTCTTCCTTGCTTGTTCGCTTTGACCGACGTGAAACACCGAGCCCCGCTGACTCACAGCTGCTACGTAAGCACAACCGAGGGGCGCCTGCCTCATGGGCCGCAGAGCCGGGGAGGCCGACGGAACAAAGACCCGAGGGAGCAGCCGCAGGGGGAACCAGACTCTACGCTGCACGATAAAGGGGGCACGGCCGAGCCACGGAGGCATTTACAGCAGAAACCAGCGAGAGGAGGAAAGGCAGCAGCCACGGAGGCAGCCGGGCTCCAGCCGCCGGCAGAGGGAGCAGCACGTGCTGAGGTCCTGAGGCCTCGGGATTGTCTGATGAGCACGGAAGCAGCGTGACGACTGCGGAGGAAGCTCAGGGAGAGGCTGACGGGGAGAGGGGGGCGCAGGCAGGCGCAGTCCGTGGGCTCGGGGCTCCCTGGGGCTCATCGGCACCTGCAAGCTCTCCGGCAGCTACGTGAAGAACAAACCAAGGGGACACGAGGGCACTATGCAGCCTGTGGCGAAGGGCGTGGAAACGGAAAGAACTGGAAAGAACAGAGTATCTCGGGGTGCCAGGATGGCTCCATCAGTGAAGCGTCTGCCTTTGGCTCAGGTCATGCATGATCCCAGTGTCCTGGGATCGAGTCCCACGTGGGGGGGGGTCCCTGCTCAGCGGGGAGTCTGCTTCTCCCTCTCCTTCTGCTCCTCCCCCTGCTCATGCTCCCTCTCAAATAAATAAATAAAATCTTGAAAAATAAATAAATCTTTTAAAAAAGAACTATCTTGAAAATAAACTCAGCATGAATTCTGCATGAGCTGTATGATGGGGTGAAAGACGGAGAAACAGGCCCCCCACACCCCTTTTTTGAAACCCTTTGAGCCAGAGGGATTTTGGAATTCAGAATTTCTCAGAGTTTAGGAAGTAATGCAGGCATGTCCTATGTGATGCGTGCTGCAGTCCAACGTACCACTATTTAGGTAGCAGAATGACCTGTGGTCACATTAAGTGGCTACAGACGGTAACGGCTTCACGTCCCCTCTGCCAGAGGAGTTGTGCGCCTAAGTAGCACCCGATGAGTGACGACCGTACTTTCAGTTTGCGTGCCCAGCCATGGGTCTGCAGCTAAGGGACTGAGGTCCTGGGTCTGGGTGACTGTCTTACCCACTGGGATCCAAGCCAGGATCACCACTCAAAATGGGGCTCACAAACAGACAGTTTGGCCTCCAATTACTATGGTAGTAGAACTCTGCACAGAGAGTGGACCATCCTGGCTTGGTTTCTAGAATGTCTCTCCCCAGGTTCTTGCCGACCTGTAGGCGCTTCGATTGGGTTGGGGACGGTTGTGGCTACTGTGGCTCTCCGTCTCGGCCCCGAGACGGGTCTTACCTCCAGGACGCGGCAGGCAGCCTGGTGCTGGTCCTGCTGGGCCAGCACTCGGGCACACACGAGGGCCACATCCACGTTGTCCAGGAGGTGCAGGCGGAGGGGACTGTCCAACACTGCGGTGACCAAGGGCTGCACCTGGGCTGGGTCATCCTGGAGGTCCCGGCACAGTCTGCCTGCAAGAGTCACCAGCCCCTCCAAGGGGGGCCCAGTGCCCCCACTCTCCCTCAGCAGCCTCAGGAAGCTCTGCATCCTGTGTCGGGTTCCGGGCCTCTGCAAACAAGACGTCAGCCATGACGATGGCCGGCTCTGCCTGTGGGCTGACTACACGCCCATCCACACCTCGGCAAGGCCCCTCTTGCCACAGGCATTTGTAACACAGTGGCAGGAGCGCTCTGAGAAAAGGCATAGGGGCATCGGTGCCTGCTACAGTTTTCTGTTTCGGTCCTCATTTGTGTGCCCGGTGCTGTCACTGCGATGGTTCATCTCATTCCTGTGACCCTTTCGCCTGTGCCGCACCCACAGGGCCCAGCCTGGTCCTCCCATGTCTCCTCTCTGTTTGCCCCAGTCTGACACAGACAAGGTCATCGAGTCGCGTTTCACTTCTCTGGGCTCCATCAGGCCAGCGACCCTGTGTATTGGGGTCATTAGATTTCCCCCCCATCCAGCCCACGGATGCCGAGGCCTCTCAGAGCAGTGGGGGGGACCCTGAGCTAAGGGCTTGGCAGACGTGGCTGACATTCCTACAAAGAGGAGCCCCAGGGTCTGCCGGAGCAGGACTAGCACCATCTGCTTTTGACTACTATGGTCTTGAAAATAAACAAACATATTTGAAAAACAAAATTTTCAAGACTGCCTTAATCCCACACTTTCAAAAATACATACAAAAGAATGAACCATTTTCTGGGCCACCCTATGCCTGGTCCATCCACTCTGCACTGCCCCCCACACACATAGGGGTCAGCTATAGCAAGTTGGATCAGAGGGCTTTATGAATTTTTTTTATAAAAATCTGACTATGTATACATACAGCAGTTTTTACCAAAAGAGAGACTACTTATGCCGTGACTCGATCTGGCCACGACCCCAGGCACATTCCCTAACCCACAGGAATGCGCCCGCAGGGCACGCACGACAGTAGGGGCCAGACCTCCTTCAACACCTGTCCAACCCCGGGCACTCGTTAGCATAGTAACCCTGATACCTTTGGTCACGATTCCTCTTACTTCCACAGACGACTCGCCTAAGCGAGGTTAAAGGCTGGTGCTCCACGGCATTGTGGCTTTAGCAGACGCCGCCAACTGCTTCCCCCCAGGGGATAAGGATCTGCGCGCGGAACCGCAGAGGCCTGTGCGCGCTCCCTGGCGGAGGGTCTGGCCCAGTTTCTAGTTCTTTCCGCCCTGCACCGCCCCCTGGGTCCTCCTCAGCACCCGGGGCCGCCCAGCAGGGGGAAACGCTCCCATCTATTCCACGGCTTCTGAGCCTTAGCGCCCTTCGCCAGATCCTAACTCCGGGCCCAGCGTTTCTCCCCATCGCGTTGGGCGGGATGCCCCAGATCCCGCGTCCCTCAAGGGAGCCGAGGTCCCAGGGCTTTGGTGGGGAGGGAGAGGAGGGCTCCTGGCAGGACCCCGGCTTCTTCCAGCGCAGCCCGCCCCAACCCCGCAACCTCGGCCCCAGCACTGGCTCTAGGGAAAGAGGCCAGGCAGGAGGTTAAGAGCCAGGCTTCTGCGGACGGGACCTTGGAGTTCAAGAACGAAGTGGCCTCTTGGGGGGTACCCAGGACAGGGAAGGGCCCCAGCCCCCAGGCAGGGATGGAGGAGACCCGGGGGAGGGTGGCTCTACCGGGCGCCCTGCCCCAGGCACCCCCCGGCCTGGCTTGGCCCAGCCCCGCTCCGGTACCTTTTGGGGTGCGCTGCTCCGCAGCAAAGGCCGAGATTCCTGCCCAGAGGCACCCGCCCTGCTGCTCGCCGCGCCCCACTTCCGCGCTCGCCGCACGTGCTCTGCCCGCAGCTCCCGGGAGGAGGCGCGGTCGCAACAAAGTATCGAGGCCGCGGCCAATCGGGCGAGGGCTCCGCCCGGCAACCCGGGCCTCCGGGCCTGCGCCCCGCTGTACCCCTGCGCGGGGGAGGTCTGCCCTGTTTTACGCGGGTTCTGGGGAAACGGAGAAGTTCTGGGGGGGGGTTCGGGGGGCTCTGGAGTAACCAGGAGTTTCTGGAGGTTCGGAGGCGCAGTCGAGCCTGGCTCTGCGCATCCTCAGGTGCAAGAAAAAGTGGGGCCAGGGCCTGGGGGGTCGTGGGCTGCGAGAGAGTCTGGCTGGCAGTGGAGGAGAAAGTCCACGACCCTCGTGCCCGCGGGGGGCAGGAGGAAGCTGTGACCTTTGAGTGACCCCACACCACCTGCCCGGGTGCACCACGGAGCCAAGGCCCCTCGGAGCTCAGTTTCTGGGCAGATGACCCCTCCCGTGCTGAGATCCGCACCCCTCCCTGCCCCGGCGGGAGGAGGGCACCTTTCAAATCCAAAAGCCACCCCAAGGAGACAGGATCTGAACAGTGGCCCCCCGCAGGGGGCGCGGGGGCCTGCGGTGCAGATTCACCTACCCGCCCCCCAGAGCGGCCACCTAGGACCGACAGCTCGGGCTGACATCACCCATCCTGACCGCGTTCAACCCAGAGATCTGAGCTAGGACCGCCCCGGGCGGGTCCCAGGTTCTCCCAGACCCGCTAAAAGATGGATGGAAATCACTAGACGGTCCACCTCCGGGCTTGGGCGCCGTCTAGCCTCTGCCCAGGTGGTCGTTCTGTCCCACAAGTCAGCTTGTGTGAGGGACCAGGACGACTTCGAGTTGGTTTTCACAGACGGTCAAGCTCTTCTGGAAGGGTTCTCTGACGCCGCAGCTCATGTGCATGACCTGATGCAGAAGACATGGGCGGAAAGATCGACACTTCAGCGTCGGTGCCAGTGCAGATCTGGAACAAGCCAAGCCTCTGGAGAAAGACGCTTCCCGAAGAGGACGGGCTCCCGGGAGGTTGTTGGTCATCATGCTTCGGAAGGACGCTGACCTGCCGTGACCGGGATACATTGTACAAAGAAAATGGCGTGTAACAAGAGTTTGAGTGATTTGAACCTATTTGAAAAGTACAGATGTAAAATGATATGCGCCACATTGTTAAACCGTGGTTGAACATAGGAGATAGAATTACTTTACTTCATTGCTTTTCTTGGGCATTTTAATTTTGTTTTTTTGTTTTTTTGTTTTTTTTTTTTTTTGCCTACCCATGTCTTTACTACTTTTTATAAAAATAGGATTCCGGTTTTTTGTTTGTTTGTTTGTTTTAAAGATTTTATTTATTTATTTGACAGAGAGAGATCACAAGCAGGCAGAGAGGCAGGCAGAGAGAGAGGAGGAAGCAGGCTCCCCACCCAGCAGAGAGCCAGATGTGGGGCTGGATCCCAGGACCCTGAGATCATGACCTGAGCCGAAGGCAGAGGCTTAACCCACAGAGCCACCCAGGTGCCCCAAAAAGAGGATTCTGTTTTTAAGTTTCTTTTCAAGGAGTGGAAAGAGAAAGAATGGGGTTGTAGGGAGCAGCCCTTGAACGACCAAGTACAGATGACACTTGACCAACACAGGTTAGAACTGCATGGGGTCCTAGCACTGGGTGGCTGCGTCCCTTCAGCGTCTGCCGTCGCTCAGGTCATGAGCAGGCAGCTGAGGCGACAGCCGCTTCTCCGTTTCCCTCCACCTGACGCTTCTCCTGCTTCTGATCCCTCTCATTCTGTCAAATGAATAAATAAAAATCTTAAAAAAAAAAAAAAAAAGAACTGCAGGCGTTCCTTTATACCTGGACTTTTAAAAATAACATTTTCTTTTCTCTAGCTTAATTTATTGTGAGAATACAATATAAAGGGGCACCTGGATGGCTCTGTGGGTTAAGCTTCTGCTTTCAGCTCAGGTCATGATCTCAGGGTCCTGGGATCGAGCCCCGCATTGGGCTCCCTGCTCAGCGGGGAGCCTGCTTCCTCCTCTCTCTCTGCCTGCTTCTCTGCCTACTTGTGATCTCTCTCTCTCTCTGTGTGAAATAAATAAATAAAATCTTTTTATAAATAAAATAAAAATAAGAATAGAATATAAAATACATGGAACATATATGTTATCAGTGAGCCTTCTAGTCAACAGTAGCCTATCAGTTAAGACTTGGGGGAGTCAAAAGTTCTGTGTGGATTCTGAACTCACGGGGTTGGCATCCCTGACTCCTGCGTGCCCGAGAGTCAGCTGCACAGTGAAGCTGCCGCAGCCCTAATTTGGGTGAACGGGGAAACGAGCCTTACTGCAGCACGCCTTCCCCTTTACGGTGAAATCTTCCTGTCAGTGCAGTCTTGGCTCCTGCTCTAGGACACACTAGATGCTCCATCAAAACATTCCTGATTGCTCTCCAGTGAACTGAAAAGCTCGATGGAATCAGAAGAACCCACGGTGATGAATGTAATTCCCTGGAAGGAAGAGGGGTTCAGGATGAAACTGGGGTTCTTAGGAGGCTGATCTAGTTTGCCTCCCAGGCTTCTGTGGATCAGGGATTTTAAAAATGTATGCAACTAGCGGGGGGAAATATAAGAACCATCAGAAACTTTTCCCCCTCAAAGTTTATTTATTTTTAGTAACCTCTATATCCAATGTGGGAATCAAAACCATGACCCCAAGATCAAAAGTCACATGTTCCTCCAACTGAGCTGGTGAGGCGCCACCACCAGGTTTTTCTAAAAAGTAAATGTAATATGAATGAATCTACCTTACCAGATTTTGAATGTGTTACAAATAGTGTACAAATTAGACTTCGATGTGGTGTTCAATGACTCATTAGTTGCATTCTACGCTTCAGTGTCCTCGTCTGTAAAATGTGGATGTCAACCTCACAGGACTGCTCTGAAGAGTAAATGTGACAATAAATTCGAGAACGTTTTGTCAGTGCTCTTTAAAAAAAAAAATAGTACTTTTGGAGTATCAGTGAACTGTGTCAGTCACAGGACTAGCAGGAGCCAGTCGCCCGCGGAACACCCCGGGAAAAAGACCACTGACGGAGAGTCCGGGGGGGGGGGCACCTGATGGTCTGGGTGAAGTTCTGTGAAGGACTAAGGGAACATAAACAAGAGGTTGAGCGTGGTTCAGCCACCACTGCCCTCCTGAAAGCAGGCAGGGAACAGGAAAACAGGACCTTCAATTTAAAGCACCTTCCCCAGGGGACATTGGAAATGGCTCCTGGTTTTGCTGTGACAGAAACAGTTCAGACTAAGCCCTGCTAAAGGGGTGAAGCCTTTTCTTTCAAAAACTCAGTATGTCCGATGAGTTGCATCTCCAGCTGGGCATCTTCCAATGGGTCAAAGTGCTGCAGTGTCCTCTTCTGGGTCATGGTCCAGCAGCCCCCCAGTGAAACCGTGGCATGCCTCCATGCTTGTGTTCTCTAGCTTCCTGCCTCCCCATGTCAGGGCAATAACTCAGCAGACGGAGAGCCCACACTCTGTGCAGTCTAGATCCTTCTAGTCTAGTTCTAGTCTAGAACCTACTATTAAGGTTCAGGCTGTGTTACAGAGCACTTTATCTTCCAAATAAGGCCAGGACCAGGGTGAGGCAAGTGAAGCATAAACAAATTCCATAATCAAGATAAACAATAATTTAATACAATATTTAAAAAATATATTAACACTAGAGAATACACAATGAACAAATAACAAAATTGTTGAAAAAGATGAGATGGGTATTACTGAGTTTTCCTGTGCCTCAGGCTGAGGTGGCTGGGCAGTCATGCTGTGCTCAATGAGGCCCCTTCACCTGCTACAAACCTTCCTGGCCTCTAGGGGTAGGTCAGGGGGAGCAGGGGTCAGGGACTGGGAGTGCCAGTACTAGTTACATTCCTAATGAGTCTGTCAGGTGGGCATTTTATTGTGGTGTAGACTTCTGTGGTTTCATTGTATCACGAATTGTCTATCCATTCAGCTGTTGGAAATTTTAACTGTTTGCTCATCATATATTATCAGTAAAAATGTCATGACTATTTTTTAACATATAATGTATTGTTTGTTTGGGGGTAAGGTCTGTCACAATACATGGGACTCACCATAGCACATACCTTTGCCAGTGTCCATCACCCAACCACCATATCCCTCTCACCCCGCTCCACTCCACCAACCCTCAGTTTGTTTCCTGAGATTAAGAGTCTCTTACAATTTATCTTCCTCTCTGGTTTCATCTTGTTTCATTTTTCCCTCCCTTCCCCTATGATACTCTGTGTTGTTTCTCTAATTCCTCATATCAGTGAGATCATATAATTGTCTTTCTCTGATTGAATTATTTTGCTTAACATGATACCTGACGGTTCAATGCACATCATTGCAAATGGCAAGATTTTTTTGATGGCTGCATAATATTCCATTGTGTGTTTATCTACAACATCTTCTTTATCCATTCATCTGTTGGTGGACATCTGTGCTCTTTCCATAGTTTGGCTATTGTGGACATTGCTGCTATAAATATTGGGGTGCACATGTCCCTTTGGATCATTACATTTTTATATTTGGGGTATATACTCAGTAGTGCAATCACTAGGTCATAGGGTAGCTCTATTTTCAACTTTCTGAGGAACCGCCATACTGTTTCCCAGAGTGACTACACCAGCTTGCATTCCCACCAACAGTGTAGGAGGTTCCCCTTTCTCCGCAACCTGGCCAGCATCTGTCATTTCCTGACTTGTTAATTTTAGTTATTCTGACTGATGTGAGGTGGTATATCACTGTAGTTTTGATTTGTATTTCCCTGATGCCAAGTGATGTTGAGCACTTTTTCATGTTTCTGTTGGCCATCTGGATGTCTTCTTTACAAAAACGTGTGTTCATGTTTTCTGCCCGTTTCTTGATGGGACTATCTGTTCTTTGGGTGTTGAGCTTGATAAATTCTTTCTAGATTTTGGATACTAGCCCTTCATCCGATACATCATTTGCAAATATCTTCTCCCATTCTGTCGGTTGTCTTTTGGTTTTGTTGACTGTTTCCTTTGTTGTGCAAAAGCTATTGATCTTGATGAAGTCCCAATAGTTCATTTTTTGCCCTTGCTTCCCATGTCTTTGGCAATGTTTCTAGGAAGAAGTTTCTGCGGCTCAGGTTGAAGAGGTTGCTGCCTGTGTTCTCCTCAAGGATTTGGATGGATTCCTGTTTCACATTTAGGTCTTCCATCCATTTTGAGTCTACTTTTGTATACATGGTGTAAGGAAATGGTTCAGGAAATGGTCCAGGAAATGTTTCATTCTTCTGCATGTGGCTGTCCAATTTTCTCAACCCCATTTGTTGAAGAGACAGTCTTTTTCCCAGGAAATGTTTCGTTCTTCTGCATGTGGCTGTCCAATTTTCCCAACACCATTTGTTGAAGAGACTGTCTTTTTCCCATTGGATGTTCTTTCCTGCTTTGTCGAAGAGTAGTTGACCATAGATTTGAGGGTCCATTTCTGGGCTCTCTATTCTGTTCTATTTATTTATGTGTTCTTTTTTGCCAGTACCATGCTGTCTTGATGATGACAGCTTTGTAATAGAGCTTGAAGTCCAGAATTGTGATGCCACCAGCTTTGGGTTAGGGTTAGGTTGTAATTTGCTCCAATATACCTTTTGCTCCCCTCTCTCTCTCTTCTTGTGGGATCCCAATTGTTCTCATATTATTTCATCTTAAGGTATCACTTACCTCTCAAACTTTCCCCTCATGGTCCAGTAGTTGTCTCTCTTTTTCTCAGCTTCTTTACAGTCCATCATTTGGTCTTCTGTATCACTAATTCTCTCTCCTGCCTGACTTATCCCAGCAGTGAGAGCCTCCATTTTTTATTGCACCTCATTATTAGCCTTTTTTATTTCAACTTGGTTGGATTTTCCTTTTTTATTTCAACATGGTTGGATTTTAGTTCTCTTATTTCTCCAGAAAGGGATTCTCTAGTATTTTCTATGCTTTTTTCCAAGCCCAGCTAGTATCTTTAGAATTGTCATTCTGAACTCTAGTTCCAACATCTTACTAATGTCCATATTGATGAGGCCCCCGGCAGTTGGTACTGCTTCTTCTTTCTCTTTTTTTTTTTTTTTAAGATTTTTTCTTTATTTATCTGACAGAGATCACAAGTAGGCAGAGAGGCAGGCAGAGAGAGAGGAGGAAGCAGGCTCCCCGCTGAGCAGAGAGCCCGATGTGGGGCTCGATCCCAGGATCCTGGGATCATGACCTGAGTCGAAGGCAGAGGCTTAACCCACTGAGCCACCCAGGTGCCCCTTCTTTCTCTTGACGTGGGCTTTTCCATTATGTCATTTTGTCCAGAGGAGAACAGATGAATAAGAGAACAAAATCCTAAAAGCGTAGCAATGACCCCAGAAAAATATACACTAAACAAATCAAAAGAGACCCAAAACCAGGGGGAAAAGAAAGAGGGAAAAGAGAGTATGATCATGTTGGTGAACAGAACAGAGCCACACATTAGATTTTGGGTGTATTTTGGTCTGTTAGAAGAAACTGCCTCCCAAAATTAAAAAAAAAAAAAAACTTTTATATATACGCAAATATGATGAAAGGATGGAATATGACTGTAAAGAGTAAAATTTTAAAACTTTTTAAAAGAATTGCTAAGTTGGTTGAAAAAATAAAAAAAATAGAGAATGTGATCAAGCAAGAGACTAGAACAAAGCTGTACAGTAGATTTAGGGTATATTTTGGTCTGTTGGAAGAAATTGTATCCCAAAATTTCAAAGAAAGACATATATATACAAAAAAAAGGTTAAGTATAATTGATAGAATATGACTGTTAAAATTAAAATTAGAAAAGATATTTTTAAAGGAATCGATAAGATGTTGATTGAAAAAGAAAAGAAAAAATACCAAAGAAGTAGAAAAAAATAAAGAAAATTTTAAAAATTTAACTTTGAAAAACTAAATCACGGGTAATCATGGGAAAGAAGCCATAAATTCTGTGTTGCTTTCCCCTAGCTCTGGAGTTCCCCAGTTCTCGTTGATGCGTGAACTGGTCTCGGCCGGATGTTCCTGCCGATCTTCTGGGGGAGGGGCCTGTGGCCGCGATCGCCAGTGTCTCTGCCTGACGCGGGACTGCACCGCCCTTGCCAGGGGCCCGGCTAAGTCATCTGCTCGCGTTCGCGCTGGAGCTTTTGTTCCCTGCGCGCTTTCCGTACCGCTTTGGAGGACGGGAAGAAGATGGCGGCGCCCAGTCTCCCGCCCCGAGCTGAGGGCTCAGGGCCCCGCTCCTCAGTCCCTCCCGGCTCCCTGGTCTCCAGCCGCGCTCCGAGCTCACCCGGGCTGTGACCCAGCGTTTCTGTCTCTGGCGCCCGGCCCGTGTGGGGTCTCCAGCCCAGCGGATTCCTGCAGCTGCTCCTGCACTGCTCCTCCTGGAAGCCCGGAGCTGTGACGTTGGAGTCTCCCACGACCTGCCGTTTGTGGGGTCCCTGCCCGAGCAGCCGGGGCCCGACTGTGCCTCGGATCACGGTTTAAGGTAAGCCCAAGCTGAGGACGACTCGTCGGCTCCATCCCTGGAGCCGGCTTCCCCGCTGGTACCCGGCAGGCCAGACCCCCCCAGTCTTTGGGTGACCCCGTGAGACCTGAGACCACACTGTCCCCGCGAGGGCTCCACACTCCGCTGAGCCACCGGCGCAGCGTCCCTCAGCGCAGCGGACTTCTCGAAGTCCCTCAGTCCCTCCCGGCTCCCTGGTCTCCAGCTGATTCTGTGCGGCGCGGCCGTCGCTTGCTGGAGCGCGCTGAGGGGCCCCCGCCCCCGCCCCGCGGTCTGTCTGTCTGTCCGCAGGTTGCCTCGGACTCCCTGCTCCGCACGTCCTACCTTCCAGAGAGTGGCCGCGCTTCTGTTCACGGGATTGCTGCTCTTCCTCTCTTCGATCCCCCATGGAGTCAGGAAGGTCCGAGAACTACCTGGCCGAATTCCCGGGACCAGGTGGACTTGAGACCTGCTCCTCGGCCGTCTTGCCCCCCCCCCCCCCGCCATGAATATTCCTGTGACATCTTAGAGTGAACACATGCCCTCCCCTCTCCTGGGTGTACAGCTAGGGAGGAAAAGCGGACTTAGAGTCATGTCTGGTTTTCAAGGCTGACCGCTACCTCCTTGACTCCGTTGGAGCCGGACAGCTTTGTGGGTCGCTGAGGTCTCTGCGTTCCAATGCCGGTCATTTCCAGACTCCCAGAGAGGTTTCAGTGCGACTTCTAGTCTCTGGCTCCTCTGGCCACAGGACCCCAGCCCTCTGAGAAGGCCTGCAGTGCTGTGGTCTCTCAGGTCTCCTGACCCTTCTGCCATCCTTTCTAATAGAAGGATCTGAGTGTTTGTGATGGTTCTCTTATGGGGGGGCAGGGAAGGGATAGTGTGGTCTCAGTTCTCTATCCTTCCCTCAGCCGCAGTCCAGAGAGCTTCTAAGGGATTTCCCTCAACTGTTGCCCTGTCCACCTTCCTGCCTTCAGTGTCCACCTTAAAGGAGGACCTTGACATGCTTTTTTTCAAAGCTTTCTCTACCAAAGGTTCCATGAAGACCCATGGCAAAGAGTTGGCTGCACACTCCTTCAGAGTGGGGGCTTTGGGATTCTTTTTTATTTTTTCTCTTTTTTTAAGGATTTTATTTATTTGACAGCAAGGGGACTGGAGAGAGCACAAGCACGGGGAACAGCAGGCAGAGAGAAAAGAACCCCCAATTACCAAGGATCCCGATGCGGGGCTCAATCCCAGGACCCTGGGATCACAATCCCAAGCCAAAGGCAGATGCCTAGCCATCTGAGCCACCCAGGTGTTCCCAAGGGGCTTCAGGATTCTAATGTGTCACCCCAGTCCACAGACAACCATCTGCTCGTCTCACCCCCGGATGCCATGCTGGCCCTCTTCTCTTCCTGCATTTCACTGAGAATGAGAGCCGCAACTCTCCTTTTCTTACATAAAGTGTTCCCTACTCTCTACTGCTATGTTCATTTGGGCTTGGGTTCTCCTTTCTAGGAGGCTGTAGATTATCCAGGTTAACCAGAAGCTGAACAACACAACTGATTCCTTAAAACTGTGTACATGTCTAGTACAAGTCCTTCTCTATTTGCAATTCTAAATATTTGCCTGAAACTTACTTTAGCTTTCCTATAGGCAACATCTCCAAACAGTGGAACTTTTTTTTCTGCCCTCATCTCCAATTCCTTACTTTCTTTTCACACATTGGCTAGAATGTTCACACACTGTTCAAAAACTCATGAGTCCTGTGTCATTTTCTTAATATATAATATAAAGTGTGTACACACACACACATACCATTAAGTACAACATTTGTCAGTTTTGGGAACATACTCCTTGCAAAGGTAAAGGACTTAATCTCCATTCCTTTTTTTTTTTTTTTAAAGATTTTATTTATTTATTTGACAGAGAGAAATTCCAAGTACACTGAGAGGCAGGCAGAGAGAGAGAGAGAAGGAAGCAGGCTCCCTGCTGAGCAGAGAGCCCAACGCGGGACTCGATCCCAGGACCCTGAGATCATGACCTGAGCCGAAGGCAGCGGCTTAACCCACTGAGCCACCCAGGCGCCCCTTAATCTCCATTCCTAATTTAATATTTAAAAATAACCTATGGGTACTAAATTCCATCAAATGTGTTACCTACACACATTGAGATAATCATATGGCCATCTTTTAAAATCTGGAAGTGTGGATAATTTTATGGAAACATTTTCTATTATTAAATCCCCAAACATCATAATGTATTTTTATAGGGTCACATTCTACTGCATATAACAGAACCAACTCTCTTCCTACCCAACAAAAGAAAAGGAGGATTAAACAAGACAGCTCATTTCCCCTTACACAGCAGATACTTCAGTGCTGGTGGTGTGCGGCTGGTATACCAGAGAGCCCTGCAGCAGACGCCTTCTGTCTTCCTGAGGCACCAGGCTCTACAGTGGCTGCTCAAGTTCCAAGCACCACGTGTGCTGTGTATTGAAGTGAGGAATGATTACAGGACACTGAGAGGCTTTCCTCAGCTCTCTTCTTGACAACCTTCCCATTAGACACTGTCTGGAATCTCTAACTCAGTACTCAGAATTTAGCAGTAAGATCATACTTTGCTACAAAGACAGTGGAGAAATGTGGCTTTTAGGCTGGGTGCACTGGCATTATGAAAAGTACAGTGATGGGGCAGCTGGGTGGCTCAGTGGGTTAAGCCTCTGCCTTCAGCTCAGGTCACGATCTCAGGGTCCTGGGATTGAGTCCCGTGTCGGGCTCTCTGCTCAGCGGGGAGCCTGCTTCTCCCTCACCCTCTGCCTCCTTGTGATCTCTGTCTGTCAGATAAATAAATAAAATCTTGGGGGAAAAAAGGTCTGCTACACTTACTATTGTCATTACTTTAAAAAAAAGAAAACCACCACGTTATTCACTTGTTTTGCTCTAATAACATTTAGTTTATTTTCTGTGATGTCCACAAATATGAATTGCAACATTTATCCCCCACATGTCAATTTTTGGGAAAACCTGTAAAACGCTAGTTAATGTTCCATGACTTTTCCTGAGAATTATCAACTATTGCTAGAAGTCTCTGGAATTTCTTTCTGTTCTGCAACTGGGGCAGGCTTAGAAAGACTAAGTCGATTTTCAAGCCAGGGATTCAAATCTTTACTTTTCCTTTTTGTTCACTAGTTACAGGTCTATTCATTTTGTTAAATTTCAAACTTTTTCTTTACTTTATCCAAGGCGGGGCTCAAACCCACAACCCTGAGATCAAGAGTTGCACAAAAGACTGAGGCAGCCAGGTGCCCTAAGTTTTCTTTTTCACTTCAGATTAAGACCTTAATGTTAGCATTAGCCTTTCCCACAATATTTCATTCCTGTCTTCAACATTATGTCACCATTTCTGGCATCTACTGGATAACATGTTGCATGTGGATTTGCCTCACACAATCAGAAACCTTTAAAATCTAACTGACACGGGGTAGTAGTGCACTGAATGTAGACTTCCTCTTAGGTATTTACTCTTTATTATGTGTGAATCTTCCTCAGAACATGTATGACAAAACACATATTCGTGTTTTCCGGATTTGGGGGATATACTTTACAAATACTGGCACTCCTTCTTTATACAACTTTCTCTTCCCTTCTGTGAACCATCCTTCTACAGCCCACATATCTTTAGACCGGATCTTGTATAATGAACTGAATATAATAAGGACCAGACATTCAGAAATCACTAAATATCTCCTCCGAAGAAGCAACAGTTTCTTTGGGTAAACGGTGGGTTTCCCTCCTGAAGCACAGAGTAGAAAGTGGAGGGTGTTTTCAGATATACTTGCGATTTGGAACCGTCCTACTCCTCCAAAACAGTCCTAAATGCTATGGCCTCAACTGTTTTCAGGTAAATGCTCTTTCATGTACACAAACTGGTGAAGAAAACAGACTTTGTAAGAAGGCAAGTGGCAGAATGACTTTTTACTACCCTGACTCTGCAGCTATACAAACAGGCATTAATTACCTTGGAGATACCATGCAGGGCCATTCCAGACCACCACAATGAAGCAAATGAAGCAATAAACCGAGTCAAATGATTTTTTTTGTTGTTGTTACTCAATGCATATGTTATGTTTACACTACACTGTAGTACTGTAGTGTATTGGGACTGCAAAAGCATTATGTCTTTTTTAAAAAAAAAAAGCAACATACACACCTTATTTAGGAATATTGCTAAAACATGGTGAGCTTTCAGCAAATCACAAGCAGTAATGAGAGATCAACATAAGAAGTAATGAAAAGTGAGGAATATTGCCAGAATTACTACCATGTGACATAGGCATGAAGTAACGAATGCTGTTGGAAAACTAACCCACTGGCCCAATGCAGGGTTGCCACAAGCCTTCACTTTGGGGGTTAAAAGCATTCCCTGCGAAGCACAGCCAATGGGGCGTGGCTGCACGCATCTCCATAGCATCACGTACACGTCTGCCTGAGACACAAACCGGGGACTCAAATAAAAAGACTGGTGCACTCGAGTTGTAAAGTGATAATAACTAAAGCTACCATGGGTAGTCCGTATAGAAGGAACTGATTAATAGTTGCAGGAAAATGTTATCAGAAAACAAAAGTTCAGTTTTCTTCCTGGTACTTAAGGAGTCCATCAGAAATCTGGAATGAATATCTTAGCCTACCTTAACGATCATGCCGACGCCTTCGCAGGACACCACAAGTGATGAGCCCCCCATGACCTCCTACACTCAGAGATTATCTTAAAGAAAATCATGATGTTCTAACTGCTGGGGGCAGAACACGTTCCAGCTACACAAGCACCTGATTTGGCACTATACGCACATATGTAACTAAAGAAGTCATTGCCAGGCCCACTTACAAAGGCTACAAAGTAGTAGGAAAGGTTTGCAGTATTGAAATTGATTTTTAATAAATCACATCATTCTAGTAGCAAGTTGTATTTGTTAAAAACAATGTTGCTATGCAAAGTACAAGTCCCCGGACAATGGCATGTATCTACCTAACTTACCTCTCATCTGTGACATTCATTAGGTAAAATGCCAAACTACACAAAACTCACACAGTACCAAGGAAGATAAGATCTAAATATCCCTGTAGGTCTGTCAATGTATTTCTGGTTCTTGTGACTGCATTTATTTACTTGGAAAAATTTATATATTCCATTTTGGACATGCCTATCATTTATACTTGAGGTTTTCTCCAACCTTTTCCTAACAATTTGGAACATTTAGAACACAATTTCCCTCACAATAATTTGTAAAGGAAATTGTTTCTAACTTAATCAAAATAACAGTAAGGGGAACCTTTCTATTGAGACTTTTGTTACCACTACATATTATTAATTTTTTAATGAAAGTTTGTCTTTCCTATATCAAGAACTTCCCTAATTGATAATATAGTTTCTCCAAAGTATGAGCTTCTGATACATAAAGTATGTGTGATTTTGATAATTCTGCCATTCGCTGGTTTCCATTTTTCTCATTAAAATACTGTTTTAAAAAATCCTCCTGTTTAATACAAATTTCAAAGCAATGTGTTCCATATTTACTTGTTTTACAAAACTTCCTCTTTGCAAATTTATCACAGTAAAAGGTTTATCACAGTAAAAAAATAACTTTCCAGTATTCACTTCATTGTTATGGTTCCTCACCTATACTTAAAAAGCGTATGACTTGGGGCACCTGGGTGGCTCAATGGGTTAAAGCCTCTGCCTTTGGCTCAGGTCATGATCTTGGGGTCCTGGGATCGAGCCCTACATCAGGTTCTCTGCTCGGCCGGGAGCCTGCTCCCCCCTCTCTGCCTACTTGTGATCTGTGTCAAATAAATAAATAAGATCTTAAAAAAAAAAAAAAGGTATGACTTGCTGCTGAAAACTTCCACAGGGTTCACCTTCTTAACATTCCTGTGTGCATTTACTGGGGGTCGGGGTGGGGAGGGTATGTGTAAAAAGCAGCTTTCTGTGGGCATCCCTGTCCATGCTGTGCATTCACAGGTTTCTACTCAGTATTAGTTTCCTGGTGTACAATGAGATGATCTCACAGAGTTTCTCTTCTATATGAATTTGCTGCTATTTCCTATGAGTTGACTTGTGGAAGAAAATTTCTTACATTTAACTCATCAACACGTTTTTCATCTGCATGAGTTCTCTGATGCATAATGAGCTGTGACTTCCAACAAAAGGCTTTTCCACATTCAGTGCATTTACAGGGTTTCTCTCCCGTGTGAGTCCTCTGATGCGCACTGAGGATAGACTTCTGAGAGAAGGTTTTCCCACATTCGTCGCATCCATAGGGCTTCTCCCCTGAATGAGTTCTCTGATGTACAATGAGCTGAGATTTCCTAATGAAAGCCTTCTCACATTCACTGCACTCATAGGGCTTCTCTCTTGTGTGCATTCTCTGATGTACAATGAGCCGTAACTTTCCACTGAAGGACTTCTCACACTGGCTACATTTATAAGGGCTTTCCCCTGCGTGCGTTCGCTCATGGACAATGAGCAGTGACTTCCAAATGAAGGCCTTCCCACATCTGTTACATTCATACGGTTTCTCTCCTGAATGAGTTCGCATGTGTATGATGAGATAGGATTTGCTACTAAAGGCTTTCCCACAGTCACTGCATCCGTAAGGTTTTTCCCCTGCATGAGTTCGCTGATGAGAAATGAGCTGATCTTTCCTGTTGAAGGCTTTTCCACACTCGCTGCATTCATAGGGATTTTCCCCCGTGTGGATTCTCTGATGCACAATGAGCTGTGAATTGAAACTGAAGGATTTCCCGCATTCACTGCACTCATGTGGTTTCTCGCCTGTGTGAGTTCTCATATGGATAATGAGGTATGACTTGCTCCTGAAGGCTTTGCCACACTCACTGCATCCATAGGGTTTCACTCCAGTGTGACTTCTCTGATGCACAATGAGCTGCGACTTCAAGCTGAAGGCTTTCCCACACTGATTACATCCATATGGTTTTACCCCAGTGTGTGCTCCCTGATGTACAATGAGCTGCGACTTGAAAGTGAAGGCTTTTCCACATTCACTACAACCATATGGTTTCTCCCCTGTATGGGTTCTCTGGTGTACAATAAGGTTTGACTTTGTATTAAAGGCTTTGCTACAATCGCTGCATTCAAAGGGTTTCTCCCCAGTGTGGGTTCTCTGATGTATAATGAGCTGTGACTTCAAACCGAAAGTCTTCCCACAGTCACTGCATTCATAGGGCTTCTCCCCAGCATGGGTTCTCTGGTGTGAAATGAGCTGGTATTTCCGACTGAAGGCTTTCCCACATTCATGGCACTCATATGGACTCTCTCCTGTGTGGATTCTCTGATGTATAACAAGTTGTGAATTGAAACTAAAGGCCTTCCCACAGTCACTGCACTCATGGAGTTTCTCGCCAGTGTGAGTTCTCATATGGATAATGAGGTACGACTTGCTCCTGAAGGCTTTGCCACATTCACTGCATACATAAGGTTTCATTCCTGTGTGACTTCTCTGATGCACAATGAGCTGCGACTTCAAGCTGAAGGCTTTCCCACACTGGACGCACCCATAGGGCTTTACTCCTGTGTGAAGCCCCTGATGTACAATGAGCTGTGACTTGAAAGTGAAGGCTTTTCCACATTCACTACAACCATAGGGCTTCTCCCCTGTATGGGTCCTCTGATGTACCATAAGGTTTGACTTTGTATTAAAAGCTTTCTGACATTCGCTACATTCAAAGGGTTTCTCTCCTGTATGAATTCTCTGATGTATAATGAGCTGTGACTTCAAACCAAAAGTTTTCCCACATTCACTACAACCATAGGGTTTCTGTCCTGAATGAGTTCTCTGGTGTGAAACGAGCTGGTCTTTCCTACTGAATACTTTCCCACACTCGCAGCACTCATAGGGACTCTCTCCTGTGTGGATTCTCTGATGTATAACAAGTTGTGAATTGAAACTGAAGGCTTTCCCACAGTCACTGCACTCATGGAGTTTCTCACCTGTGTGAGTTCTCTGGTGGACAGTGAGGTAGGACTTGCTGCTGAAGGTCTTCCCACATCCCTCACATTTGTAGGGTTTCTCTTCTACATGAGTTCGCTGATGCACTGCAAGGTAGGACTTACTGCTGAAGGTCTTCCCACAAAAACTGCATTCGAAAGGTTTTCCTCCTGCATACGTTGGTTGGCACAGGAGTTGTGACTTCTTGTTGACAATTTTTCCAGATTCATTACTTTCACTGTATTTTATTCCAATAACAGTTTGCTCATGTTTAGAAGGGTGGAATGATTCCCTATATGCATGAAACTCATTAGGATCGTTCCTTCCAGCATGATTACTACTGAAGTCTGTATTATATTTAAAACTCATTCCACGTGTGACGTATTTATGAAGGTTTTGTCCTGAAGAAACATAATTTGTACTAAGAAGGCACAGATTTCCAAATGTAGTACATTCGTAGCCTTTTGCCATACTTTCCAGCTTGCTTTGATTTTCCTGATGCCATTCCATACGATCAATTTCCCCGACTTTTTCTAGCAATGAAAACAGTTGTCTGTTAAAAATAACATGAACCAGGCAGAGCATAAAATTACCTTAAAAATGCCATGTCAAGAGAGTATACTTTTAGTTTCATATATCGGCTCTGAATATAAGTAAAATCTCAAGTGTACATGTGCCAAAACTCCTGGCCAGGGAGAACAAATAAAACGAAGAATGAAGATAGGCACAGAAAACTGACAATGACTCGGGATGGTTTTAAGTTTTAAAATATCGGTAAAGAAGGTAACGTAGGAAAAAAAAAAAGGTAACGTAGGCACAGGTGAAAATAAGAAAGATATAAACCAGTTGGAAGGCATCTCAGCATTATATTCTTTCAACAAATAATTATTGAATCTCTATTATGTGCCAAACACTGTGCTGAACTCAGAAGAAACTCAGAAAACACTGCAAACCAGTTTACAGTCCTCTTGGGAATGAAGTTCTACTGCATACCCAAATACATGAAAATAAATGCACAAGAAAAAAATCAGTGTGATGTTTCAGAACACTGAGGACAAGCAGCAGGGAATAAAGTTCCCAGAGAAACCAAAAAAATTGTTTTGTGTAAAGGATCAAAGTGAGAACAGCATCTGTCTTTAATCGAATGACATCAGCATCATTAGGGGACAAAACACAGAGCATTCAGGAGTAAAGCATAACCTCTCCAGAGACACAGGTCTCCAATTTTATGTTACATGCACTCTTTCACAGGAAGCTACTCAAAGAGGTACGCCAACAAAACAAACCAAGAAAAAAGATGATACAGAATAAATATGGAAAATAAAATCTAAAAGGTGACTCTGGGATAAAACACTGTAGTACAGCCTGGGTATGAGGTCAACTTGGGTCGCTGAAGCACATCAAGGAGCAGCGAAGCAACCTCATCAGGAAGAGACAGAATCATTAATGCGGTTGAACATAGCACAGGGGTTCATGACAAATACACGAATGGTAAGAAGAGAGAAAACTCAGCAGGAAAATAGAACAACTCAAAAGAAAAAAATGATGTGTGAACAAAAATTAGCCATTGCATGTCTGCGTGATTCACCTGTGAATGGGAATGACATAGTCATAAAGATGTAAAAACTGAAGACTGATCTAACAGGAGTCCCCATTCTGGAAGAGCAGCCACAGCGAATGCCACATAGCAGGCACCGGCTCACAGTGCACGGACACCCTGGTTGGGCAAGCTGCGCAAGGACTCCCTGCTGTGGCAGTGGCCTGGTAAGCCCTTGGTTCTGCTCTCTGAGCACAGTTCCATTTTCCGTTGTGTTCTGCGGCTACACTCAAGATGGTTGTTTGGGGCGGGGAGGCGCCTGGGTGGCTCAGTGGGTTAAAGCCTCTGCCTCCGGCTCGGGTCATAATCTCAGGGTCCTGGGATCGAGGCCCGCATCGGGCTCTCTGCTCAGCAGGGAGCCTGCTTCCCCCTCCCCTCTCTCTCTGTCTGCCTCTCTGCCTACTTGTGATCTCTGTCTGTCAAATAAATAAATAAATAAATAAAATCTTAAAAAAAAAAAAAAAAGATGGTTTTTGGGAGAAATACTATTCTGTCGGTACAAG
Organism: Mustela nigripes; assembly: GCF_022355385.1. Classification (NCBI taxonomy): domain Eukaryota; kingdom Metazoa; phylum Chordata; class Mammalia; order Carnivora; family Mustelidae; genus Mustela; species Mustela nigripes. Next base: position 99,686 of record NC_081564.1, read on the forward strand.
TGGAGTTTCCAGGGATTACTTTTGAACCACAGCCAGTAATCATCTTCATCTTCAATCATGGTCAATATTTAAGCATAGAAAATTCTGTCTTCCATTCATTGGCTTTGGTATCATTTCCTCATTTCTGGAATTCTCTGAAATTTCCCTTAAGATACCAACCATAATATCATTATCTGCCATTATTGTTGCAAAGAGAATGCTCAACAGAAAACGTGTTAAGGTTTCCTAGGAAATCAAGATGTCAGAGCTGTGGCTAACCAGGGGAAGTAGGAGGGTTATGGTTCCAGCCACAAAAGGGTTACAGGGTAGAGTGTTAGGACAGATTTAGTGTCCATGCGCTCTCAAAGTCTACAGGGATTAGACTATTAGCCAAACACATGAGCAAATCTGATTCCCAGGCAAATATTTATTGCTCTCTGGCTATTTTCTTCTTGATGGAAACATTTCTGAGTTTAGAACCACAGAACAGCCAGTAACACTCCCTCTCAAATTATCGTGATAGTCCAAAGTTCCCATTAAAGTCCAAAGTCTAATGTTCATTTCTCAGGGCGTCTAGGAGAAGGTAACTCCCCCACTTGGCAACTGGTGCTTGACAATTTGGAGACTGTTTACAAAACGAAGAGGGATCAGATTTGAGAGGCAGGAAAACCTGGAATGAGATATTAAGGTCCTCTGATCTGCCATCTCCAAGCCCGACTTGCTGCTATGTTCTGTTCATGCTCTTTCCTATTTGTTGCTTTGGTCAGCATATTACTTGAGGACGTCTAGATCGGGTCTACCCATTCTCTCCTGGTCAGCCTCCACATACTTGACATTGTGCCTGAGGACCGAGTCCTGGGTCTTGCTGCTGCTCTACTGTCTCATTCTGGCTTCGGGGTTTTGTCATCAGCAGCATTCTGCTCGCTCCGCGCCCCCACCCCGGTGTTCTAGTCCCCCAGGAAAAAGCCCCTTCATCCCCTTTGGCTTTTTATGGTATCCGCTTCCATATTTCAAAATAACCAGCTTATTCTACTGCACACTGATTCCCCAGTGAGGATTATTCAGAGTAACACTGAGGCGAGCTCATTCTCCTTCACCCCCTCTTCTTCCACACTCCCAGGACACACGCACTGTCTCTTCTTACACCCCAGTCACTCTACTCAAAGTTATTTCATTGGGGTTAGCTCAGTCTTCAGTTTTTTCCAGTGTTTTCTACGCTACACGCGTCTCTCCCACTCTGGACCTGTCTGGCTGGTTGCACATAAATAACTTCTCTTTAACTGCACATTACCAGATGTTACCTGTGAACGAGGATCCAAGACTTCTACTAATATAGCACAAAAGGGACACAGGAATGGTGGAATCTGTTGGAAGACGTACGGACTAGAAGAAGAGTCTGACTGGAAGCCGCCTGGCCAAAGAGGTGGATGAAGGCCGCCAGCGCCACCTGCAACGATCCTTCCTCCCTTGTCCTGACTGGCAGAAACCGGACTTTTCCTCCAAACCCATCCTTAAGGCCATGTGCTTCAGTTGGGGAAACAGAGACCCTTCTCCAATGCTACCTCTACCCCTACCCCAGAAGACGAAGCACCACTTATCTGAGCCGACAGTGCCGGGCCCATTTTCCTTGCCAGTCTTCTGCAGACAGGGACCTAGGATAAAAACCTAGCCCACCAAGCACAAGTTTGCTGAGACTTCCTGGAATAGGCTTTACCACCTGATTAGAAAGAGCGAGCCACGTGGGAAAAGCAGTTCTTGTTCTCCTGGCCACTGGTGTACCTGCAGGTGTTGCCTGGAATGGTAACAGCCATCAGTGACCACGAGGGAGTGAACCTAAGAAAATGCTGGGGAACTCAGAATGGCAGGGCAGAGAAGGACCTTTGGTGATTTACCAAATCACTTAGTCAACCCTACAGCTGCCCCACTTCAGGACTTTTTGTGATGTGTTGTAATAAATAACTTCTGTTTCATAGACTGATTTAGGATAATCAGAAATGAAGCTGAAGCAATCCTAACGATACAAAGACTAACTGGATCCATTATGCCTGTGACAGAGCAACCACATCAGGGAAACCTATCCTACAGCAATATCAAGATGAACAAAAGGAGGAAGATGTGTACATTTGGTTAATAAATAGAATGATCAAGAAATGGGATATTGGCCTTGTTCTGGGTGGGAACTGGGACCATGGGGGCCTTAAAAGACTTCTTCTTAGGAAACCAAAATATTAAGAGATTTCAACAACCCTAGTGAAGAAAATTGTGTATAAAGGAGAGCTATGCTGATTCTCCAGTGCCAAGAGAAAGAGCTAGAGGCAGAGCAGAAAGAATAAAGAATGAGAAAGGGGAAAAGAAAGCTCGATGTAGCTACTGAGCAACGCGACAAACAATTCCAGCTTCTGGAAATGAGACCAAGGAGCGGCACACGCAGGGAAGACGCCGGGTACCAAAGGCCGGATGAAACAGCGACAGGCTGCCAATTACCAAAAGAGAAAAAGAGCTCAAATCTTCAGAATGGATGTCTTCCGAGGTTACAATATATGGAAAAGTAGTGACTATGAAAAGTGCCTTTGGACTCAAAGGGGAGAACAAGAGAAGCCAGGAAAGCATGGAAAGAACACGCACTTGGTCATGCAGTGTGAGTGGGCTCCATGGGTGTCCCATGAGGGAGTCAGAGGGCTCGAGAGAGGGTAACTAATATCCAGGGGGCGGGGGTGCACTTGGAAGGGACAGTAATGACTTCTAGTAGATCTGAAGGACAGGGAAGGACACTGGGACTATGGTTGTTGATTGTAAGTGTAAAAGATTTTAAAAATATAATTTAAAAGAAAGAAAGTAGAAGGAAGAGAGAAAGTCACAACAGGAGAGACAGAGAAAAAGCCTGTTCAACTGCATAACAAAATGAGTCTACTCTCCTGGGAAAGTACACAGGAAACGGAGAATGCCACAGAGAAAGAGATGAACTATGAAAGAATGGTTATGAACAAGACAAAAAGTACAAACATAAGGCGAATGTCACGTCAGAATTCACATCAATTCTGGAAAGGAAGAAAAGATCTAAATATCCTCATCGCTCACCTGGATGGCCTGGACGTGGGATCTGGGCTGGCATCATCCACGGTTCTTCTTGTTCCAACTTGAAGATGATGTCGGGTTTGCTGTCTTGATACCCTATGAATGGAAAATCACAAAAAACCTGGACCAAAACTACCTCAAACCCTATTCACGAAGGGAGAAGAGTCACTCAGTTCATGAAGGGGGTAGAGTTTTGAGGCAGCATGATAAAGCCACCCTTCTGTCCCATGGCAAAGCAAAGACCATTTTCAACTAGCACATTCTGATGCCAAAAGGAGACTAAGAAAATCTGGCCTTTAAATATAAATCCCAAATTACTAAGAACATTGCAAAAGCCACCCAGCTTTCAGCAACCAAGAAGGGGAAGCCTGGAGATTAGACACAGTCCTTTGGGGAGGGAGTTCCTACCCAGGGACACCAGGTTGCTGTAGTTCTCCAGCATCACACTCCGGTACAGGTGCTTCTGGGAGGGGTCCAGCAGCCGCCACTCTTCCCAGGTAAAGTCCACAAACACATCCACGAATGACAATGGTCCCTGAAAGAGCATATTCCTATTCAATATCCAATTCTTTCCTGAGTTTCTGGGAAACAACAAGCTGCCTAGGATGTCCATTGTTTATATTCTACTTTGTGAAGAAAGTAAAAATCTATTATAAACATTCCATCAATGTATATTCAACCAGTCAGCCTTTCACTGAACATGTGAGAAGAGCAGGAGCCAGATAGTCAGCGAGGTCCAGGTGACAGAACTTGAATGAAGGGACATCTAGGTGGCTCAGTCATTTAAGTGTCCATCTCTTGATTTCACTCAGGTCATGATCTCGGGGTTCTGGCATCAAGTCTCGTGTCGGGCTTCACGCTCAGTGGGGAGTCTGCTTGAGGATTCTCTCTCCCCATCTCCTCTGCCCCTCCCCGTTTGTGTGCTCTGTCTCTCTCGTATATAAAATAAATACTTAAAAAAAAACTTGAATGAAACACAATCCTGTCCACAAGAAGTGTTCACCACTGCATAGAAAAGCGAACTTAAACATCTGTGAATGCAACTGGGCCTCAAAGAAGCTAACACAAAAGAACGCACAGAGTATAACAAGGGCACAGAGACGGAAGCAGCGATGCTACTGATTATAGAGACATCTTCGAATGTTTATCCTAGGAACCATCTACACACAATAACCAACTGTCCCAGGTTACCCAGGACTAAGGGATTTCCCTAGACATGGACCTTCGGTGCTAAAGGCAGGCCAGCTAGAGGCCAACAGGGATGGCTGGTCACCCTCCTTCTGCAACACGGCCTGAGCTGCAGCTGCCCAGTATTCAAAAAGTGCAGGTGACACAAAAAAGGATGAAAGACACTCCTGCCCGAGAGAAGCGTTCAGCACTTTAGAAGAAAGAAAAGTTTTGGGACGCCTGGGTGGCTCAGTTGGTTGGACGATTGGACGACTGCCTTCAGCTCAGATCATGATCCCGGAGTCCCGGGATCGAGTCCCGCATCGGGCTCCCAGCTCCATGGGGAGTCTGCTTCTTCCTCTGACCTTCTCCTCGCTCATGCTCCCTCTCTCACTGTCTCTCTCTCAAATGAATAAATAAAATCTTTAAAAAAAAAAAAAAAAGAAGAAGAAGAAAGAAAAGTTTAAAACATACAAACACAACAGGGGATTAGAGAAGCTAAACAACAGAGAGAGTAAGACAGGGGCACAAAGGAGGCAGCCAGCAAGGCCACGGGACGTGTCAGGCTGAATCTGTGAAAAGGGTACTGCGGGAGCAGCCACTGTGACAGAAGACGTGCCAAACCTTCAGTGGCAAGAAAGCGCAAAAGCTCTAAGTAGCAGCCAATCTGTGGGGCAAATGATCTGAATAAGAAGATAAACAGATGGCAAATGAGCATATCAAAGACACTCAACATCATCCATCATTAGAGAACTGCACATGAATCACACACCATTACACACTTATTAGAATGGCCGACATTGTAAAAATAGTAATACCACCACCAAATTTCAAGACATGAACATAAACATCCAAGAAGCTCAAAAGAATCCAACAAAGATGAACTCAAAGGAATCCATGCCATGACCTCTCAAATTTTCTACAAAGACATAGAGAAGATCTTGAAAGCATCAAAGAAACAATTTGTCACATGCAAGGGATCCTCAGTAAGTTTATAATCAGATTTCTCATCAGAATCTTTGGATGCCTGAAGGCAATGGACCCATATATTCAAAGAGCTAAAAGAAACAAAATTGTCAACCAAAAATCCTGTGCCTGTCAAAACTGTCCTTCAGAAGTGGTGGGGGGCGGGGGAGGATTAAGACATTCCCAAAAAAACAAATGGGAGTTTATTACCTCTAGACTTGCCTGAAAGAAATGTTCAAGGGAGTCTCATAGGTGAAACAGAAGGACACTATAAAATAATTCAAAGCTGTATGAGGAAATAAAGATCTTAATAAAGGTAGATACATGGACAATGATAAAAGACAGTATTAATTTAACTTTGGTTTCTAACCCCACATTTTGTCTTCTTACATAATTATATGAGACTAACGCATTTAAAATAACTTATTAGCTTGTGTTTAGGGGCATGCGATGTACAAAGATGTAATTTTGTGACATCAGTCACCAAAATGGGTGGGGACAGAACTGTAGAGGAGCAGAATCTTTGTAGAGTAACAAAGTTAAGCTGGTATAATTTCAAATAAGAATGCTACAACTTCAGGAAGCTGAACATAATCCCTGATAACCACAAAGAAAATATCTATATAATTTACACAAAAGGAAATAAGAAAGGAATTTAGATATTTAACTACAAAAAGGAAATTAAACACAAAAGAAGACAGTAATATAGAGACTGAGAGACCAAAAAAAAGCTGTAAGGCATATAGGATTCAGACAGAATGAAAGAAATAAGTCCCCCCTTATCAGTAATTACTTTAAGTGTAAATTGATGAAACTCTCATAACAAATACAGAGATTGGCAGAATGCCTTACAAACCATGACCCAACTATAAGTTGTCTAAAAGAGACTCACACTCATTTCAGATCCAAAGATTAAAAAAACAGATTGAAAGTGAAAGAATGGATAAAGAAAGATCTTTCACACGAACAGTAACCAAAAGAGATCAGTGAGGGTAATACCACCATCAGACACCAGAGACTTCAAATCAGAAAAGGTTATAAGAGGGGGTGTCTGGGGGGGCGCCTGTGTGGCTCAGTGGGTTAAGCCTCTGCCTTCGGCTCAGGTCATGGTCTCAGGGTCCTGGGATCGAGTCCCGCATCGGGCTCTCTGCTCAGCGGGGAGCCTGCTTCCTCCTCTCTCTCTGCCTGCCTCTCTGCCTACTTGTGATCGCTCTCTGTGTCCAATAAATAAATAAAATCTTTAAAAAAAAAAAAAAAGAGGGGGTGTCTGGGTGGCTCAGTTGGTGAAGCATCCACCCTGCGCTCAGGTCACAATCCCAGAGTCCCAGGATCGAGCCCCACATTGGAATCCCTGGTCAGCAGGGAGTCTGCCTCTCCCTCTTCCCCTCACCCCATCGTATCCTCTCTCTTACATTCTCTCTCTCAAATAAATAAAATCTTGAAAATTAAAAAAACGTTATGAGACCAAAAGAGACATTATATATTATTAAAGATTTAACACCACAAGACGCTATAACATTATAAAGTTATACATGTAATAACAGATTATTGAATTATATAAAGCAAAAACTGACATAATTAAAGGGAGAAAGTTTTATAATGATAATTGGAAATGTCAATATCTCACTCTCAATAATGGGTAGAACAATTAGACAGAAGACAAGAAAACAAAACACTTAAACACAGCAACTAGATCTAAGAGACATAGGCAAAATATTCTACCCAACAAGAGCATACACATATTCTTCAAGTGCACATGGGACATTGTACAGGATACACTATGTGTCAGCCCATAAATAAAGTCCCAACAGATTCTAAAGGCACCTAAGTGTCTCAGTCAGTTAAGCATCTGACTCTTGACTTTGGCTTAGGTCATGATCTCAGGATTGTGCAGCTGAGTCCTGTGTCAGGTCCATGCTGGGCACAGAGCCTGCTTAACATTCTCTCCTCTCTTCTACTCCCTCTGCCCTCCCCTTACCACTCATGTGCGCTCACTCTCTCATTAAAAAAAAAAAAAAAAAAAAAAAAAAAAGATAAAGATCATACAAAGTATCTTCTCTGACCAAGTAGGATAAAGTTAGAAATCAGTAACAGAAGGGGGGAAACATTGAAACATTGAAAAATCACAAAATCAGAGAAATTAAACTACGTATCTTAACCAACAGATCAAGGAAGAAATCAAAAGGTAAATTAGTAAATACTTATTAGATCTGAATGAAAACAAAACCCAACATACCAAAATTCATAGGATGCAACAAAAAGCAGTGTTAAGGAGAAATTTTACTAGATGAATAAAGAGTACACTAGAGGAAGCAAAAAACAGATCAGTGATCTGGAGGACAGAGTAATGGAAATCAAGCTGAACAGCAAAGAGAAAAAAGAATAACGCAAAATGAAAAAAGACAGGGAACTCAGCAACACCATCAAGAGTAGTTAACATTTGCATTATATGGATCCCAGAAGGAAAACAGAGAGAAAAGGGAGCAGAAAATTTATTTTAAGAAGTAATAGCTGAAAACTTCTTGAATCTGGAGAAAGGAACAGAAATACAGATCCAGGAGGCACAAAGAACCCCCAAGAAAATCAACCCAAGAAGGTTCACACCAAGACGTGTAGTAACTAAAATGGCAAAAAAGCAGTAGTAAAGAGAGAATTTTAAAGCAGCAAGAGGAAAGAAAGCAGTTAAATACAAGGGAAACCCATTAGACTGTCAGCTGATTTTTCAGAGAAACTTTGCAGACCAGAAGAGAGTGCCAATTATGGGTGCCTGGGTGGCTCAGTGGGTTGAGCCTCTGCCTTTAGCTCAGGTCATGATCTCAGGATCTTGGGATTGAGCCCCACATTGGGCTCTCTGCTCAGCAGGGAGCCTGCTTCCCCACTCTCTGCCTGCCTCTCTGCTTACTTGCGATCTGTCACATAAATAAATAAAATCTTAAAAAAAAAAAAAAAAAAAAAAAGGAGAGAGAGTGCCATGGTATATTCAAAGTGCTGAAAGAAAAAACCTCCAGCCAAGAATACTCTATCCAGCAAACCTGTCATTCAAAAAAAGAAAGATAGTGAGTTTTCCAAACAAAAGTTAAAGGAATTCATGACCAGTAAACCGGCCCTACGAGAAATACTAAAGAGGACCCTTGAGTGGAAAGGAAAGACCTAAGAAGGAGTAAGAAAAGCAGGAAGCAAAAAAGCAGTATAAATAACTATCTCTAAAAAAATCTGTGAAGGACCTCACAAAATAAAAGGATGTGAAGTATGACACCATATACTTAAAATGTGTGGACGGGGGGAGGGAAGAATGGGTTCGAACTTAAGCAACCATCAATTTAATACAGACTGCCATATGCGTAAGATGCTATATTCAAACCTAATGGTAACCACAAATCAAAGACCACTAATACGAAAAAAAAAATAAATAAAGAGAAAGGAATCCAAGCAATATCACTAAAGAAAGCCAATAAGCCATGAGAGAAGAGAGCAAGAAAAGGAACAGAAAAGAACTATAAAACAAGTAAGAAATGATGGTAAGTACAAATCTATCAATAATTACTTCCAATGTAAACAGACTAAATGCTTGAATCCAAAGACAGAGAGTGACGATATGCTGCTGCTAAGCGGCTCATTTTTAACCTGAAGACACAGATTGAAATGGAAGGGTTGGAAAAGCATTTCTCATGCAAACGGACATCAAAGGCCAGAGTACCAATACTTATATCCAGACAAAACAGATTTTAAAACAAAGACAGTAATAAAAAAAAAAAAAAAGATTGCCCACATATAAGCACAAAGGGAACAAGCCAACAGGAAGCTGTAACTATTGTAAATACGCACACAGCAGCGCAGCACCCAAATGGCACACAGCCGCGAGCAACAAACAAGAGGAAGTCATCCACAATAACACGGTAACAGGAGGAGGTAACTTGCATCAACAGACAGAATATCCAACAAAATATCAACAAGAAAACAGTGGCTTTGAATGACATGTTGGATCACACGGATCTAACAGATATATTCAGAACATTCCATCATAAAACAGCAGAAAACACATTCTTTTCAAATATACATGGAACATTCCTCAGATAGAGAACATATAAGGCCAAAAAACAAATCTCAACAAATTAAAAAAGATCAAAGTCATACCAAGCATCTTTTCTTTTCCTTTCTTTTCTTTTTTCTTTTTTTCTTGAGAGAGCGAGCACAAAAGAGTGCATGAGCAAGGAGGGGTAGAGGGAGACAGAGTCTCTTTTTTAAAAAAAGATTATTTATTTATTTATTTGACAGAGAGAGATCACAAGCAGGCAGAGAGGAAGGCAGAGAGAGAGAGGGAAGCAGGCTCCCTGCTGAGCAGAGAGCCCGATGCGGGACTCAATCCCAGGACCCTGAGATCATGACCTGAGCCAAAGGCAGTAGCTTGAGCCACCCAAGCGCCGCAAGACAGAGACTCTTAAACAGGCTCTACACCCACCACACAAGCCCAATGCAGGACTCAATCTCACGACCCAGAGATCAAGACCTGAGCCAAAATCAGGAAAAAAAAACACTCCACCGACTGAGCCACCCAGGCACCCCATCAAGCATCTTCTCCAACTACAATGCTATGAGACTAAAAATCAACCACAAGAAAATATCTGGGGGGAAAAAAATACATGGATGTTAAATAACATACTAGTATGCAATGAGTGTGTCATCCAAGAAGTCAAAGAGAAAATTTAAAAATACATGGAGAAAAATCAAAGTGAAAACACAATGGTCCAAAATCTTTGGGATGTACCAGTGCTGTTCTAAGAGGAAAGTTTATATCAATACAGGTCCCACAAGAAACAAGAAAAATCTCAAATAAGCAACCAAACCTTACACAGAACAGAACTAGAAAAAGAAAAAAACAAAATCCAAAACCAGTAGAAGATGTAAAGTAATACAGATTAGAGCAGAAATAAATGAAACAGAAACTAAAAGAGAAAGAGAGAGGACTCAAATAAAGTAAGAAAAGAAAAAGAAGGGACGCCTGCGTGGCTCAGTTGGTTAAGCAGCTGCCTTCGGCTCAGGTTATGACCCCAGCGTCCTGGGATCGAGTCCCACATCGGGCTCCTTGCTCAGCGGGGAGCCTGCTTCTCCCTCTGCCTCTGCCTGCCATTCTGTCTGCCTGTGCTCGCTCTCTTTCTCTCTCTCTCTCTGATAAATAAATAAAATTTATAAAAAAATAAAAAAGAAAAAGAAAAAGGAAAACTAACAACCAACACCACGGAAATACAAAGGATTTTAAGAGAATATGATGAAAGACTATATGTCAACAAACTGGACAACCTAGAAGAAATGGATAAATTCCTAGAGACATATAACCTTCCAAAACTGAATCAGGAAAGAATAGAAAATTTGAACAAAAAACTCCCAAGAGGGACGCCTGGGTGGCTCAGTTGGTTGAGCAGCTGCCTTCAGCTCAGGTCATGATCCCAGCGTCCTGGGATCGAGTCCCGCATCGGGCTCCTTGCTCAGCAGGGAGCCTGCTTCTCCCTCTGCCTCTGCCTGCCATTCTGTCTGCCTGTGCTCGCTCTCTCCCCACCCCCTCTCTCTGATAAATAAATAAAATCTTTAAAAAAAAAAAAAAAACTCCCAAGAAACAAAAGTCAAATGTCATTCTCAATGGCAAAAGACTGAAAGCTTTCCTCTAAGAGAAGGAACACAGCAGGAATGCTGGCTTTCACCACAGAACTGAAAGTTCTAGCCAGAGCCATCTGGCAAGGAAAAAAAATAAGTCTTACAAACTGGAAAGGAAGAAGCAAAATTATCTCTGTTCACAGATGATATGATCCTATATGTAGAAAACTTTAAAGATTAAACACACACAAATGAATTCAGCAAAGTAGCAGCTTACAACGTCAAAAATCAGTTGCCTTTCTACACTTGAACAATGATCATTCTGAAAAGCAAAATTATGAAAACAATTCCATTTATAAAAGCATCAAACAGAATAAATGTGTATCCAAGGAAGTAAATGACACGGAATGAAAACTAGAGGGCACCTGGATGGCTCAGTGGGTTAATAAGCCTGAGCCTTTGGCTCAGGTCATGGTCTCAGGGTCCTAGGATCGAGCCCTGCATTAGGCTCTCTAGTCCCACATGGAGCCTGCTTCCCCCTCTCTCTTTCTCTGCCTGCCTCTCTGCCTACTTGTGATCTCTCTCTCTCTCTGTCAAATAAGTAAATAAATAATCTTTAAAAAAAAAAAAAAGGAAGAAGAAAACTAGAAAACTTTGCTCAAAGAAATTCTAAATGATATAAATAAATGTTCATGGACTGGAAGGCTTATCATTAAGATGTCAATACTACTTACTCACAGTGATCTACATATTAGTATAATCCCTGTCAAAATCCCACCGACAATTTTTTTTGCAGAAATAGAAAAGCCCATCCTAAAACTCATATGGAATCTCAAGGAACCCTGAACAGCCAAAACAATATAGAAAAAGAACAAAGCTGAAGGACTCACGTTACCCTATTTCAACACTTACAACAAAGCTCCAGTAATGACAGCAAAGTAATACTGGCACAAAGACTGAAACACAGATGGATGGAATAGAATAGAGAACCCAGAAATAAACCCATGCATATATGATCAAATAACTTTTTTTTTAATATTTTACTCAACAGTTAATACGGATAATAAAAAATAAAGCCCCTCATCAGAATGGTGATTGTAGTTTTCACATCCATAATTATTCAATGGTGAAGTGATTTCAAAATGGTGCCAGCACGACATGATGGGGAAGGAAAACGCAGTACCCACAACAAGAATGAAATGCAGTTGGATCCTTACCTAGTATCATACGTAAAAACAAACCCTAAAATCTTAGCAAGGCTTTCTGCAGCTATCCACAAGCTCTTTTATAGTTAACATGGAAAGGCAGAGGGAAAAAATCAGCCAAAACAATTCTGGAGAATAAAGATGAAGTATCCCTGTAGCCCATTTTAAGATTTCCTGTAACCTCCAGACAGTGTGATGCTGGTGAAAGATCAGACACAAGATGAATGAAACAGCAAGCGGAGCTTAGAAATAGACCCATACAGGGGTGCCTGGGTGGCTCAGTGGGTTAAAGCCTCTGCCTTCGGCTCAGGTCATGATCTCAGGGTCCTAGGATCGAGCCCCGCATCGGGCTCTCTGCTCAGCAAGGAGCCTGCTTCCTCCTCTCTCTGTGCCTGTCTCTCTGCCTGCTTGTGATCTCTGTCTGTCAAATAAATAAATAAAATCTTTAAAAAAAAAAAAAAAAGAAAGAAATAGACCCATACAAAGCTTGTCTCCTGATTTTTGTTTTTGTTTTTAAACAAAGACATAAAAGCAATTCAATGTATAGAGGAAAATCTCTGTCAAATAAAATAAATAAATAAATCTTAAAAAAAAAAAGTCTGCCTTTGGCTCAGATCATGATCCCCGGGGTCCTGGGATCGAGCCCTGCATGGGGCTCCTTGCTCAGCAGGGGAGCCTGCTTCTGTCTCACCCTCTGCCCGTGACTCCCCCTACTTGTGCTCACTCCCTGTCAAATAAATGAATGAAATAATTTTTAAAATTTTTAAAAAGTAAACCTCAACACATAACCCAACCCTATACAAAATTTAACTAAAAATGGGTCAGGGGTTTTGAAGGGGTTGGGGGTGGGAGGTTGGGGGAACCAGGTGGTGGGTATTGGAGAGGGCACGGATTGCATGGAGCACTGGGTGTGGTGCAAAAACAATGAATACTGTTATGCTGAAAATAAATTTAAAAAAAAAATTTTAAATGGGTCATAGACTTAAATGTAAAAGCTAAAACTATAAAAGTCTAGAGAAATACAAGAGAAAATTTGTGTACTTTGGTTTGGGTAATAAGATTTTATTTTTATTTATTCATTTTGTTCAGCAGGCTTCACTCCCAGTGTGGGGCTTAAATTCATGACCCAGAGATCAAGAGTTGCATGTTCCACCAACTGAGTCAAACAGGTGCCCGGCAATGAGATTTCAGATATAAACTCAATCCATTCTAAAAAATAAAATCGAGAAAACAGAATTTATCAAAATCAAAATACTTGGTCTGTGAAAGTCAGTGTTACAAAAATGAAAAGACAAGCCAGAGACTGGGAGAAAACATTTACACATACTTTTTTGATGAAAGACTTGAATCTCAAATAGGTAAAGAACTCTTCAAAATCAATGGCAAGAAAACAACCCAAGTAAAAATTGGGGAAAAGATCAGGCACAGAACAGATACTTCACCAAAGATATTCAGAGAGCAAAATATTAAAGATACTCAATAATACTAGGTACAGGGAAATGCAATTTAAACCCACAATGTAATACCACCTCACATGTACGAGTATGACAAGTTTTACAGACCTGACAACACCAAGCACCAGCCAGGACAAGGAGCAACAGGAACCCTCATTCACTGCTGCTAAGAACACAGAATCGCACAGCCACTTTGGCAGACAGTTTTTTACAAAGATAAATACACGGTTACCATACAACCCAACAATCAAGCTCTTAGGTATTTACCCAGCTGGTGGGAAAACTCGTGTTTACATAAAAACCCATATGACCAGACACTGGGGAGGGTATGTGCTACGATGAGTGCTGTGAAGTGTGTAAGTCTGATGACTCACAGACCTGTACCCTGGGCAAATAATACATTCTATGTTAATAAAAATAATTTTTAAAATAATAAAATTTTAAAAACCCATTGATGAATGAGGACAGCATTTGTAATCACCAAAAACTGGAATCACATGGATATCGAGGCTTACTATAAATAAAGACCATGAGGCTGGCACAAGGCCAGAAAAGCAGACCAAGTGCGGAGAGCACGGTGGCGTCACTCGTGTCCAATGGCAACACAAGCAGCCAAGGGCACTGCCGGGAAGACCAGTTATCACGGAAACCAGCGTCCAGAACCAAAAACCAGAACAAGAAGAGGCCTGCAGAGGTCTAAGACTGATTAAACTCCCTTAACGATTCATAATACATATTCGAGAGCGAGAAAGAGCACAGAGCAGAGGGAGGGGCACGGGAGGGAGAGAGAATCTTAAGCAGCTTCCGAGCTGAGTGTGGAGCCTGACGCAGGGCTCGATCCCACCACCCTGAGATTGTGACCTGAGCCAAACCTGAGTCACTTAACCTGCTGAGCCACCTGGGTGCCCCTGATTAAACTGCTTTGACAAGGGGAGATTTTGCCATACACCATCAGAGTCCTCAGATACTGACTCATTCAATCCAAAGGTATCAGAAAGGCGACTGCCGCCGCAGGCTCTGCCCAAGTGACCTCTGAGCAGAAGAGCCTCCCCACAGCTTGAACAGTGAGAAGCACGTGGCAAGAGCGACCAGACCAGACTGTGTCCTCAGCCCAACTCATGGACACTCATGGACACACTTCGCATTTGGTTTGTTCAGCTCCTACCCCTTGGTACCTCTTGTTTGTTGCGGGACTTTGTACGAAGCTTTGCTCTGTGTGATGTGTCCGAAGCCACAATAAGTGAAATGGCATTGAGTTTGAAATCCTGAATTGCTTCACAGTTTTGTTAACCTTGTTTTGTAACTGAAGACACCAGACACAGCTCATGCACCCTCACAGCACGCCCGTGACACCGACGGAACGGAAGAAAGAGTTAGGAAACCACACCACACGCATGGACGCCTGACACGTGACAAAGCCGGCACTGCCGGGCCAGAGGCAGAAACCAATCGCTCCACTGGAATCAGGACAGGTGGACAGCTCTGTGAAAAAAATACATCTTGACTTCTACCCACACCAACATAAAAATTCATTCTAGATATATTATAAATCTCAATGTGAAAGGTAAAATAATAACAAAGAAAAACATCCTCCTGAGCTTCAGATAAGAGAAAAGCACTTAAACTGGACACAAGGGGCGCCTGGGTGGCTCAGTGGGTTAAAGCCTCTGCCTTTGGCTCAGGTCATGATCCCAGGGTCCTGGGATCGAGCTCCGCATCGGGCTCTCTGCTCGGCGGGGAGCCTGCTTCCTCCTCTCTCTCTCTGCCTGCCTCTCAGCCTGCTTGTGATCTCTGCCTGTCAAATAAATAAATAAAATCTTTAAAATAAAATAAAATAAAAATAAACTGGACACAAAAAGCACAAACAATAAAAATTGTATAAATCAGAGTAAGTTAAAATGAGAAATATCTGTTCATCAAAAGAGCACTAACAGAATGAAAAGGGAAGCAAAACAAAAAAATATTGAACAAGAGTTAGTGCTATTCATACTGAAATATTTAGATGAAGCATGAAGATATCTGAAATATATTAAGAAATGCACCAAAAATAAGATGGCTTCAAGGATGCAAAGAGAGACAGAGACAAAGGCAGATACTGTGACAGCGCAAGTACAGGACAATGTCAATGGCAGATTCCGGGGGTCGGGTACACAGAGGTCCGCCGACATCCTTTCAACCTTGCCCTCTGAAGATTTTTGTAACACAGTATTAGAGGTAAAAGAAGCACCCTGAGTAAAATTTGAAAATGGATTTGGTATCAAGTAAGTTTTGAACTTCCATGTGCATGAATCACTGAATCCTGTGAAAATGAAAAGTCGGGGCTCCTGGGTGGCTCAGTGGGTTAAAGCCTCTGCTTTCAGCTCAGGTCATGATCCTGGGGTCCTGGGATCGAGCCCCACATCAGGCTCTCTGCTCGGTGGGGATCCTGCTTCCCCCCCCTGTCTCTGCCTGCCTCTCTGCCTACTTGTGATCTCTCTCTCTGTCAAATTAAAAAAAAAAAAAAAAAAAAATCTTAAAAAAAAAAACAGTATTGAGGTGGGACATGGTATTCTGCATTTCTTTCCTTTTTTTTTTTAAAGATTTTATTTATTTATATATGACAGACAGAGACACAGCAAGAGGGAACACAAGCAGGGGAACTGGGAGAGGGAGGAGCAGGCTTCCTGCAGAGCAGGGAGCCCGATGCGGGGCTGGATCCCACGACTCGGGGATCATGACCTGAGCCATACCCAGCCCCTTACTGACTGAGCCACCCAGGCGCTCCGATATTCTACATTTCTAACAAGCTTCCAGAACACAAAAAAATCCATGTAAACCAGTAAGAAAAAGACAGAAAAACCAAAGGCAACTAGATGTCAAATAAACACGACAAAAGGTATTCATTCTCTTCAGCTAGCAGGAAATGCAAATTAAACCCACAAAGAGACACCACCACCACACAACCACAACAATGGCGCAAATGCAAAAGACTAACAATAGAAATTGCTGGCCAAGAACTTAAAGCAAGCGGAACACGCAAACACTGTTCTCCTAGCATGAGTTGTAAATAGAAGCGGACGGGTATTTAATGAAACAAAGTGCTTACTGAGGAACAGAAACAGTAAACGGAGACAAACCTGCCACAGCCGGGTGGCTCAGCAGGTTAAGTGTTTGCCTTTGGCTCAGCTCGTGACCCCAGGGTCCTGGGACAGAGCCAGGGAGCCTGCTTCTCCCTCTGCCGCTACCCCTGCTTGTGTTATCTTTCCCTCTCTCTGACAAATAAATAAATAAAATCTTAAAATTTAAAAAAAAGATACAGGTGTCACACCATTAACATAAACTAAAAATGCATCTATAGCAATAACAGTACATATTTTGTGAACACATACAAACAAAAGAAATCCATGGAAAACAAAGTAATGGGGGGGGGATCGAAATAGACTACAGGAAATCAGAAAATATGTAAATAAAGACAGATAGGGACCTTACACAGACCGAGAGAGAACTAAAGAAAAGCAGGAATAAATAAGCAAACAACTCACCCGAGACTGGGTGGTTTTTGGCTGCTCCTGGGAAATAAACAGCCACTCTAGAACCTGCTCTGTCCTGTGATTCTTGTGTCTTTGCCAGGGTCCTCCAGGGAGAGGCCGGTGGTCAGGGGTCCCTTGACCCAGGACGGTGTCCTGACCCTGCAGCTCTCCCGCTCTGAGGCGTGAACTCTCTTGTTCCTGGAGAGGTGGGACCTGTGGGCACAAGAGCAAACTCACGTTAACGACCAGAACTCCCCTGGGCCCCAACCTCAGTCTCCTGTGCCGGAAAACACACTCGCAGGAGGCCGGGCTGGATGTTCTGCCCGCTGTGCTCAGCGTCACTGTGGGGCGGAACCCCAGTGCAGTGACGACAGCCCCCGCCCTGCTTCTGCACACAGATGCTCAGGAGCCCCGAAGCTGCACCAGCCACCCTAGGAGCTGAACAACCGCAGGGGGTCACTCAAATAGAGCGCAACAAGGGCACTTAGGCCGGGCGTATGCAAGCCACAGATTTCGAATGAGCCACACTGCCTTAGAGTCTCTTCCCTCGTTATTTAAATGCCCATCAACAAGTCACTTCCTCTCTCCGCGGAGTCTTACTGTTTGCTGCAGTGAGAACACCAGCACAGGGTGGCACCAGGTAGAGCAGCGCAGTTTTTTATTCTTCCAAAAATGCCCAATGAATGCAGACGAGCCCAATCACAGTGGTACAGGAAAAAGCCCGCAGACGTCCACACCAAACCAACACAGTCTAGGTGACGACGTCTCCGCACAAACATCAGGATAGAGGCAGAGGTGACCTCAGAGCACAGGACAGATCCCAGGAGAGAAGAGTGAACGATGAGGGAAGATTCTGATGGGCCACACACTGCAGATCCCCAAAGTCACCAATAATGCGTGCCCCCAATCGGAAGACAATCCCGAAGTCACTAAGTGACCTGATGCACTGCCGCCACCTAAGCACATGGGAATTTGAAAAATGACCGGCAAACAGTCCTCTCCAGACACAAAGATCTTTGCTCTGAGGGAAAAGTGCTAAAAATCATGCCCAAATTGCTCAACACGGAAGATTAAGGTAGTGAGAGGAATGACAGAGCGACGGAGACAGAGGAGGGGAGAGGAAGGGAGGGGAGGGGGAAGGAGGGGCGGAGAGAGGAGAGGTCCAGGTGACTAGAGGGAACGGGCAGAGAAAGGAGAAAGGCTACCAGACAGTAAGAGGGAAGCACTGAGATCCTATTCCAGAAATTACCACAAAATACGTGAATGTGAAAGAAATGCATTAGAAGACCAGGCATGCTGAAGGAAGCAGAGGCTAGAGGCCAAATAAAGGGCTTCCTGATACGGCGCAGCACTGAAGTACGAGTTTGTTTCTGTCTGCAAAAGAAGCACTGAAAAGATGAAGTGGAGCAGTAAAAATGGAGACTTCTGCAGGAGGGCGGAATGGGGCAGAAGGGTTAACAGCAAGTCAGTTTCCACTTGTGAATCACGTATAAATATCGTACATAATCAGAAAGAGGGAGGGCAGCCCTTACAGCTGCAAGTGTCAACAAATATGTATTTATCCAACTGAAAACAAAACTACAAAAGGATAATTTTCCTAACTGATCTTTAGATACAATGAGCTACCAAGACAAACTGAACTTCATTCAGCATCCTTGTTAGTAAAAACAAATTATAATTTTAAAACCATTCTATGGGGCGCCTGGGTGGCTCAGTGGGTTAAAGCCTCTGCCTTCAGCTTGGGTCATGATCTCAGGGTCCTGGGATCAAGTCCCGCATCAGGCTCTCTGCTTGGCTCTCTGCTTGGCTCTCTGCTTCCTCTTCTCTCTCTCTTCCTACTTGTGATCTTGCTCTGTCAAGTAAATAAATAAAATCTTTAAAAAAAAAAATAAAATAAATTTAAAAAACCATTCTATGGACATTGTAGGATATGACAGTTCTATTACCATTATTAAGAATGAAGATATCTGGATTTAACAGATACATTCATCACATCCCATCATAAACAGCAGATACACACTCTTTTCACATACACATGGAACAGTCTCCCGAGCAGATCACACATTAGGCCATAAAACAAATCTCAACAAACTCCAAAAGACTGAAGTCATTCCAAGCATCTTTTCTGACACAATGCTATGAAACTAAGAATCAACCAAGAAAAAAATTTGGAAAAAAACACAAATATATAGAGGTTAAGTAACATATTACCAAACGATGAATATGTCACCCAGGAAATCAAAGAGAAAATCAAGAAAACACATGCAGAAAAAACACGGTAGTCCCAAATGTCTGGAATGTTTTAAGAGAAACGTTCATAGCAATACAGGCCCACCTCAAGAAACAAGAAAAATCTCAACCTACCAACCATACACCTAAAGGAACCAGAAAAAGAACAAACAAAACCCAAAACCAGGAGAAGGAAGGAAATAATAAAGATCAGAGCTGAAATAAATGTAAGAGAAACTAAAACAAACAATGGAACAGACCAGTGAGACAAGAAGCTGGTTCTTTGAAAAGATCAACCAAATTGATGAACTTTTCACTAGACTCACCAAGAGCGACAGAGAGAGAGAGACAGAGAGACAGAGAGACAGAGAGAGGCCTCAAATAAAATTAGAAAAGAAAGGGGAACTAATAAGTAATACTACAGAAATACAAAGGCTCGTAAGAGAATACTATGAATACGTAAATATGAACATTGTCCCAACAAACTGGACAACCGGGAAGAAATGGATAAAACCCTAGAGACATACAACCTCCCAAACTGAATCAGGAAGCACAGAGAATCTGAACAGACCGATTCCCGGCGATGACACTGAATCAGTAAGCAAAAAACTCCCAACGCACAGAAGTCACCTCACGGGCAGCCTCACGGGTTAAGTTCTACCAAACATCTGAAGGAGAGTTAACATCCGTTCTTCTCCAAGTATTCCAAAAAAGGGAAGAACGAAAACTTCCAAACTGATTCTATGAGGGCTGCATTATCCTGATCCCAAAACCAAATAAAGACACTACAAAATAAGAGGAACTTGGGGCACCTGGGTGGCTCAGTCTGTTAAGCATCTGTCTTTGGCTCAGGTCATGATCCCAGAGTCCTGAGATCAAGCCCCACGTCAGGCCCCTGCTCAGAGGAAAGCCTGCTTCTCACTCTTTCGCTCTGCCTGCTTGTGCTCTCTCTCTCTCAAATACATAAATAAAATCTTAAAAAAAAAAACAAACAGGAACTACAGGCCAGTATCTCTGATGAATACAGATGCAAAAATCCTCAACAAAATATCGGCAAACCAAATCCAACAATATTCTAAAAACATCATTCACTTCGATCAAGTGGGATTTATTCCTGGGTTGCAAGGGTGGTTCCATATTCACAAATCAATCATCAATCAACACGAAAGATTGCATCAACAACAGAAAGCATAAAAACCATATGATCATTTCCACAGATGCAGAAAAAGCATTTCACAGAGTATAACAGACATTCATGATTTAAAAAAAAAAATCACAAAGTAGATTTAGAGGGAACATACCATAAACATAAGAAAGCCATATTTGAACAACCCAGAGCTAACGTCATACTGAAAGGTGAGAGAGCGAGAGTTTTCCTCCTAATATCGGGCCCACGACAAGGATGTCCGCCTTCACTACTTGTATTCATCACAGCACTCAAAGTCCCACCACAGCAATCAGGCAAGAAAATGGAGTAAGAGGCTTCCAGACTGGTAAGGAAAAAGTAAAGCTTTCACTATTTGCAGACAACATTAATACCATGTAGAGAAATCCTAAAGACCGCACCAAACACCACTGGAGCTGATAAATGAATTCAGAGAGAAATCCACTGCAGTTCTACCCACTAATAATAAAGCAGCAGAAAGAGAAATTAGAAAAACAATCTATTTACAATTGTACCAAAAAGAATAAAACACCTGGGAATAAACTTTAAAAAGGAGGAGAAAGACTTGTACTCTGTAAACTATAAAACACTGATGGAAGAAACTGAAGATGACACAAACGAAAAAGTGCTCCACGCCCATGGACTGAAAGAACAGATGCCGTTAAAATGGCCACACAGGGTGCCTGGGTGGCTCAGTGGGTTGGGCCGCTGCCTTCGGCTCAGGTCATGATCTTGGGGTCCTGGGATCGAGTCCCTGCATCAGGCTCTCTGCTCAGTGGGGAGCCTGCTTCCTCCTCTCTCTCTCTCTCTGCCTGCCTCTCTGCCTGCTTGTGATCTCTCTCTCTGTCAAATAAATAAATAAAATCTTTAAAAAAAATAAAATGGCCACACGACCCAAAGCGACCTACAGATTTCATGCAATCCCAATCAACGTATTCCAACAGCATTTCTCCCAGACCGAGAACAAATAACCCTACAAATTGTATGGAACCACAAAAGGCTCCAAATAGCTGAACAGTCTTGAAAAAGAAAAACCAAGCCGGAAGTATCAATTCCAGACTCACTTTCTACTACAAACTGCAGTAATCCGAATGGTGTAGTACTGGCCCCAAAACAGAACAGATCAACAGAAAAGGACTGTAAGCCAAAACAAACCCAAGATTACATGGTCAATTAATCTCTGATAAAAGAGGCAAGAATATGCAATGGAGGGGCGCCTGGGTGGCTCAGTGGGTTAAGCCTCTGCCTTCAGCTTGAGTCATGCCTGATCTCAACGTCCTGGGTTTGAGCCCCACATCGGGCTCTCTGCTCAGCGGGGAGCCTGCTTCCCTCCCCCTCTCTCTGCCTGCTTCTCTGCCTGCTTGTGATCTCTGTCTGTCAGATAAACAAGTAAAATCTTAAAAAAAAAAAAAAAAAGGCAAAAAGAATGAGATCGTGCCCTGTGCAATGAGACGGACGGAGCTGGAGAGGATGACGCTCAGTGAAATAAGGCAGAGACAGATGAATACCGTATGATCTCTGTCATATGTGGAATTGAAGAAACCAAACAAAAGGAAAAAAAAAAGAGAGAGACAAGCCAAGAAAGAGTGTCCTAGCTACAGAGAGCACAGGGTCAGCAGAGGGGGCGGTGAACCAGGTCAGGGGACGAGGAGCGCGCGGTGATGTGTGGCAGCGCTGCATCAGCACCCGGCTCGCCCGAAACCAACACGACACTGCACGGTCACCACACTGGAATTAAAACGGTCATTTCATAAAATAAAAACAAGATCCCTAGCACGTGACAAAAAAGATGCAACAGTAAGTTGTACACGTGTACACCGATGTTTGTAGAGGCAGCTCAGTATTGGGAACCACCCAGATGTCCACCAATGGATGATCGCATACAGGAGATGTGGCCTCACCAGCAGAGGCCACTGAGCCACACCGAGGAATTAAGTGCTAATAAACGGTACCACACTGATGAACCCTTGGAGAGGAAGCGCCCAGCAATTAGCTTTTTTGACCGTAATTTAAGTGTCTGAGGCGAGCTTTTCATTGTCAAGCCATCCAGTCTGAAGACACTCATCTTGGACCAACACATCGCCGGCTACACCAAAAGGCGAAGAACAGGGCCGCCCCTCCCAATGACATCCCCCTTTTGGAAAGCGCTGGGTGACCTAGATAACTGCTCGACTGAGGGACCCTGGTTTTCCCTGTCTGTGCCCTAATTCCCACCCTTATATTTTAAATTCACCAATAAAAAGTGAACCTGCAAAACACAAGGCACCCCACCCTCAACCTCAATAAAGGCACAAGCTTGAGTGCACCCTTCCCGCCCAACGACCTTGCTGTCTGGCATACCACATGCCCTCCAGGGCTTACGAACCTCCAGGACTTATAAACCTTGTTTTTCCGACATTCCCTGGCGGTTGCTGATGAAGCGTCTTGCCATCATAGGACGAACCTCAAACGCCAGTCCAGCCGCAACTCTGCCTCCAGTTGGGAATGTCTGGATGCTCACATGGGCCCAGGGAGGGCCGCAGGCCAACCTACTCGCTAGCGTCACGCCTGACAGGCGGAAACCAACGCAAAGCAACCCTTGAAAACATCATGCCCAAAGAGGCCAGACAGAAAAGGCCACATACGGTGTAACTCTATGAAATTGGTAAATTCAGAAAAACACCAAGTAGATTAATGGTTGCCAAGGAAAAGGGGGAAGAGGGAGGGACTGCAGATGGGGACGGTTTCTCACTGGAGCGACTCTAATGTTTAGAATTAGTGGTGACCCGTGTACAACTCTAAATACTAAAGGTGACCAAGTTGTACATTTTTTTTTAAGATTTTATTCATTTTTTTTTTTGACAGAGAGAGATCACAAGTAGGCAGGCAGAGAGAGAGAGGAGGAAGCAGGCTCCCTGCTGAGCAGAGAGCCCGACGCGGGACTCGATCCCAGGACCCTGAGATCATGACCCGAGCCGAAGGCAGCGGCCCAACCCACTGAGCCACCCAGGCGCCCCTAAAATCCAAGTTCTTAAGGTAATCCTCAAACCCCGCGATGATCTGGTCAGCCTGTGGCTGTGGCCTCCTCTCTCAGCACGCACTCCACCGTCACCTACACCTTCACCCTCCACATTTCAGCAACCCTAAAACGATCCAAGTTCACCAACAGACCAGGGCACTTCCAGCCTCGCAGGTGTGCACGTTGCTTCCTTTTCCCAGGCTGACCTTCCGTCCCTCATTCACACTCACCTTCCAAAGCTCAGTTAAGAGTCTTATTCCTCGCCAAGCCTTTCTTGGAGGACCCTCGTCTCCCGAACGGACCCTGCGCCGAGCGTCCCCAGGTCCTTCGGCGGCCTGCTCTGGGTACCTACCGTCATTGTCCCCACGGGCTTCCAGGTCCACCGGCCCCACCAGACCTCCGCTCTCCCCTAACAAGGGCAGGAACAACTGATGTCTGCGCTCTGAGCACCGGCCCCGGGCCTGCGAGCACGAGACCCTACACGCTGCTGAATAGGGGATACACGAGGGCCGATTTCCCAATGCGGTCCGACGCGCCGAGAAAGAGCCGGCGAGAGACGAGAAGGGACAGAGCCGGCCGCAGAGAGACGGAAGCCGGGGGTGGGGTCCTTCCGGCCTCGAGCAAACACGCTCTCCCGAGAGTCTCGAGGCGCCGTGGGCGGCGGGGGCGCGCCGTGGGCGGCGGGGGCGCGCGCGAGACTCCCCCGCGCGGCCAACGGACCGGGTCCGCCGGGGGCTCAGGGAGAGCTTCTCAGAACCGAGAGACGCGCTACTCACCCAGATGGCCGCTGTCCGGACCCGGGTGGCCATGCCCGCGGCCGGTCGATGCGTCCCGCGGGCGGCGGCAGGACCCCGGGGCTGCCGGAGGGGCACGACGCGCGAAGGAGGCGGCGTCCGCGCCGCTCGCGCCCCGCGCCGGGGACCGCCTCCCGCCCCCACGGAGGGCGCCCCGCGGAGACGCCGCCCCGGTCGCGGCCCCGGGGCCCGCCGTCCCCACGCCGCCCCTGCCCGGCCCCTGCGCGATCGGGCCGGACACCGCTCCCAGTCTGCGCAGGGGCACGCGAGGTCGGAGGCGCTGCTACCGTCCGGCCGCCCTGACGCTGCAGCGACCCCTCAGCCGCCGGCCGGGGCACGCGGGGCACCGGCCGCCTCGACCTCGCGGCTCGGCAGCCCCATCGGCTCGGGCCTCCCTTCGAGTGGGCGGCGCCGGCCGCGGGTGCTTCGGCCGCGGGCGCTTCGGCCACGGCTGTCGAGGCAGACGAGCTCGGGTCACCGCGAAACCGGGTTCTCCGGGCCGGGCCCAGCCCGCGGCGGCCGTTAGGGACGCGCCGGAAACGCGTCGGTCGGTGCGACCGCAGGGCGGAGAACTACAACTCCCAGAAGTCCCTGCGGGAGCGCGCCCGGCCTCGGGGTGGGTCGGGCGCCCTGGGAGGGCCGCCGGCGCCCGGAAGGCTGCGGAGAGGAGCTCGGGTCGTCGGGGTCCGGCCGTGGACGCGGTGCGGGGTCTCTCAGGGCGGCGGCGAACTGCAGTCGTGGGCAGCAGTAGGCGGGAGTGGTATCCACGGAGGTGCGGACGCTGGGGGGTATGTGCTGGGGCAGTGCTGCGGACGGTGTAAACCCGGCGATTCACAGACCCTACCCCTGGGGCTAATAATACGTTACATGTTAATAAAAGATAAAAACTTTTTTAAAAAATGTTTTTCATTCTCCACTTTCCCGAAATGGGGAATGTCCCGAGTTACATGATAAAAACTCAGAAATTCATAATGACATGTTAACATAAATGACACTTTAATGAATATTAGTTAAAAATAATAATAAATAGGGGCGCCTGGGGGGCTCCGTGGGTTAAGCCGCTGCCTTCGGCTCCGGTCATGATCTCAGGGTCCTGGGATCGAGCCGCGCATCGGACTCTCTGGTGGGGAGGGAGCCTGCTTCCACCTCTCTCTGCTGCCTCTCATAGCAACTAAACAAGGGATACTTTAGTTGCAGTGGAAGTCTGAAACCAGATAGGTGAACTTCCACTCTGTTACATTAAAATCTGTTTGTCTGGATACAGATGCAGTGAAAAGAAGGGCCATCTGTACCCCAATGTTCATAGCAGCAATGGCCACGGTTGCCAAACTGTGGAAAGAACCAAGATGCCCTTCAAACGGTCGAATGGATAAGGAAGATGTGGTCCATATACACGATGGAGTATGATGCCTCCATCAGAAAGGATGAACATCGAACTTTTGTAGCAACATGGAGCAGACGGGAAGAGATTCTGCTGAATGAAATAAGTCAAGCAGAGAGAGTCAGTTATATGGTCTCACTGATTTGTGGAGCATGAGGAATAGCATGGAGGACATGGGGAGTTAGAGAGGAGAAGGGAGTTGGGGGAAATTGGAAGGGGAGGTGAACCATGAGAGACTCTGGACTCTGAAAAACAATCTGAGGGCTTTGAAGGGGCGGGGGGTGGGAGGTTGGGGGAACCAAGTGGTGGGTATTAGAAACTGCACGGATTGCATGGAGCACTGGGTGTGGTGCAAAAACAATGAATCCTGTTACACTGAAAAATTTTTAAAAACTGTCTTGCACTTCAGATAGTTTTATTATCATGCTTCTCTACTATCATGAATTAGTCGTGTGTAAATATCAGTTCACTGACTTACGCAGATATTCCAAATGACACATTTCGCTTTACAATATGAAAAATCCTATTTAATATTGTCATTGATCTTAAGTATTGGAAAACTCTGAGAATCAGTGGCAGACACAAGTTTCCCAAAATCGTACTCTTAATGTGAAAATGCTGTTTTTGGCAGGCACCTGGGCAGCAGTCCAATGGGCTTTTGATCTCAATTCAGGTTTTGATCTCAAGGTCCTGATTTCAAGCCCTGCCTTAGGCTCCACACCTAGAAAACTTGAATTTTAGGTTGTCAATAAATAAATACGGTCATTTGTTTCCCTTGAAGTGACAAGCTCACTCAATTTTTGAGACCATGTCTGCCACATCCATGAGTGCCTTGTTTTCAGTCCCTTTTTAGCAAGGTGAAGCCCCCAAATCAAATAACCACACAAGTGCTTTTTCTGGAGATAACTATGGAACTTCAGTATGGAGTCAGAGTATCTGTTGCACAGATAGTAAAAAGATAAGTACTTGGGTTGATTTGATACTTTTACTGCTCTATCAAGGACTTCATAAAGTGAAATAAATCCTAAATACTAAATGTGGAAAGGAAGAGTCTAAAAGTTTTACACTGAAATGGAGAATTGTCATCTTTTGCCCACTACTGACTGGTTAAAATAATTTCAATCATATACTAGTTACTCATATGCTATTAACATTCTATGCTTCTGTAACAGGCTACCACAAACTTGGTGGCTTAAAACGATACAAATGTATCTTACTGTTCTGTAGGCCAAAAGTTCCACACAAGTCTTACTGGGCTAATTCAAAAGTGTTGGCAGGGATCCTTCATTCCTGGCGGCTCTTGGGAAAGGATTCTTTCCCTTGCCTTTTCCAGATTTTAGAGGCCACATGCATTTCTTGGATCATGGCCCATTTCCTCTGCATCCAAAACCAGCTACAGAGTTGAGTACTGTCCACCTCTCTCTGGCCTCCTTGGTCTCCCTCTTCCACTTTAGAGCATGTGTGGATTACATGGGCGATATTTGGATAATTCTGGATTGGCATACTTCATTCTCCTTTCTAGGATTAGGATGGGGACATCTTTCAGGAGCCGTTATTTTGCCTACCATGTGTATGTGGGTCTGTCTCTAGTCTTTGTTTCATTCCACTACAATGGAACTACATTGAGGTACCTACAATGGGGGTGTGCAAACTTTTTCTGTGAAAGTCCGGTGTATTAGTATGATGATGATACAGTACCACAGACTGGGTAGCTTGAACAACAGATTTATTTCCTCACGGTTCTAGAGGCTGGAAGTCAGAGATCAAGGTGTCGAGAGAGTTGGTTTCTTCGAATTCCTCTTCTCATATCCCCATGTCCCCACATGGTTGTCCCTCTGTGTGTGTGTGCCTGTCCCCAGCGCCTAAAAGGACAGTA
This sequence comes from Mustela nigripes, assembly GCF_022355385.1. NCBI lineage: Eukaryota > Metazoa > Chordata > Mammalia > Carnivora > Mustelidae > Mustela > Mustela nigripes. Next base: position 127,073 of record NC_081564.1, read on the forward strand.
GTCAGACTGGATTAGCACCCACCCAGTATCATTATTTTAACTTGGAATGTTTAAACTTGAAAGACCCCAGTCAACATTCTGAGTTACTGGGGATTAGGACTTCCAGCATAGGAATGTGGGGAGGGAGATAACTCATCTAATAACAGTGAGTAAATATTTTAGATTTTGTGCACCAATTACTGAACTTTGCCATTGTAACACAAAAGCAGCCACAGATAACACATGCATGAATGAGCCTGGCCATGTTCCAGTAAAACTTTTAATTACAAAAGTAGACAGAAGGCCGTTTGTCCTATGTCCATTGCACTGATTCCTGGTCACCACCATGCCGGTCCATTGCACTGATTCCTGGTCACCACCATGCCAGTGCACCAGTCTTCTTGTTCTATTAGAGTAAGCCTTGATAAGTAGTAGATCAAAATCTTTTTTGTTGTTCTTAAAATTGTTACTTTTATTCCTTTGGTCTTGCATGCATATTTTAAGCTTCAATTACTGAGTTTCATTTAAAACCCTTTATAACAAATTATGATCTATTAGGGTGTCATCTCCATGTGGCAAACACGGTTGCTTCACTGTCGGGTAACTATCCTCTCTCCTTCTTGGCTAGAACTGTGTATGTTTACATATTGGTTGGCCATAAGTTTGTGGCATTCCCCCTTTCTAGATTCAATGAATGAATGTTGAGTTCTTCAATTCATTCAACAAGTATTTATTGAATGCCTACTCCAAGCTAGCTAGTGTATTAGGCACAGAGGATACATCAGTAATTAAAACTAGAATCCTTGGGGAGGGGCAGCTGGGTGGCAGTCAGTTGAGCATCCGGCTTATGATTTCAGCTCAGGTCATGATCTCAGGGCCATGAGATTGAGCCCTGGCTTAGGCTCTGTGCCCAGCATGGAGTCTGCTTAAGATTCTCTCTCCCTCTCCTGCTAATGTACTCTCAAATTAATTAATTAATTAGTTAATCTTTAAAACAGACAAACTAGGATCCTTGAGGCATCTGGGTGGCTCTATCGGCTCAGTGTCCAACCCTTGACTTCAGCACAGGTCATCTTAGGGTGGTGAGATCTAGCCCTGCGTTGGGCTCCATACGCTGCAGGGAGACTAAGACCTCTCTCTCTCTCCCTCTGCCCCTCACCCCTGCTGTCTCCAAAATAAGTAAATCTTTCAAAAAAGAAAACCTACTAGGATCCTTTGTGAAGCATTTATTTTGGTAAGGGAAGACAGATGATTGATTGGTTGATAAACAGGAAAGGAGTACTACTGAAAACATGAAAAAAATAGGATTAAGGAATTAGCAGTACCAGCAGGGTGGCTGCAATTTTAAATAAAGCAATGTCGCAGTCCTAGGTCACCGGTAACAAACTACCACAGAGTGTGGCCTTCAACAACAGATATTTGTCTGGAGTTCTGGAGGCTAGAGGTCCAAAATCAAGTTGTTGGTAGGGACTGGTTCCTTCTGAGGGTTGTCAAGGAAGGATCTGTTACAGCCTCTGTCCTTTAACCTGTAGACCTGTGCTCCTTCTACCTGTGCTCCCCACATCATCTTCCCTTTATATGCATCTCTGTATCCAAATGTTCCCCCCCTTTTTTAAATAGGAGTGCACCATTGATACTGGATTATAGCTTCACTAATGACTTAACTTGATGACCTCCATGAAGACCCTTTCTTCATGTAAAACCACATTCTAGTAACAGGAATGGCTTCAACACAGAAAATTTGGGAGCATAAATTTCTATCCAGAACAGATACAGTAGAGCTTGTTTGTAAGGTAATGCACCCTAAATCTTTTTTCACAGGGCTGTGTGATAAGAGAACTTTGTCAATAAAATATCTAGAGCTAACGACGGCTAAATTTCTAATGTGTAGAGCAGAAAGCAGTTGGGTCTTTCCAACTCCCTGAAGCCACAAATCTAGGGACCCTTGCCATCCCTAAATTGATGTCATTACTGGGATATCTTGCCAACCTCAACCAACACCCATTTACACACACCCTCTCTTTCAACCAATTCCTATACAGCTGCCAAGACACTGAGCATGTGGTCACCTTGCAATTTATTTAACAGCAAAGTTAACGAAACAAACAATTTTCACCTTTTTGCTGTCTAACAGGAAAGGCAATGCCACAGACTGATCAGTGTATGCTTCATTCACAGATGAATGTTAAGAAAATACTTTCTGGGGCACCTGAGTGGCTCAATCAGGTAAGCTGAGCTGATCTTGGTTTCCGCTCAGGTCACAGTCTCGGGGTCGTGGGATCAAACACTGTGTCAGGGAGTCTGTTTGAGATGCCCTTTCTCTCTTCCTCCTCCTCCTGTGCCCCCACAACATGCTTGCTCTCAATGAATGAAATCTGTTTACAAAAAGGAAAAAGGGAAGAAAGAAAATGCTTTTGAATCCCTGTGAGCCTATAACAGTGGTGACTGAGGATACTGGGCCTTTAAAATTCCTGTGTCTTCCCATTACCCTCAGGATAGCACCAGGACCCTTAGCCAGATGTACAGGCAGCAAGTAGTGGAAACACCGCATGAGCTGGAGCCAAAGGGATCTGGGTTTCAACCTTGGCTCTTCCACTTCTTACTGTGCAGCTTGGGGCAGTCACTGTGAACTCAAAGCGGCATTAATGTGAAAACTAAGTAAGACAGTACATACAACTCAGAGGCCACTACTCGTTTCCACAGTAATCTACTTTCTTACCTTCAGATCCTAATCCTAATTTCCACTCAATGTCCTGTCTCCATGTATAATGTCATGTGCCTGTCTTAAAATGATGCAGGTATTAATTCAGCGAATTTGTCTATGGAGAAAATAAATCACAATGGTGCCTATTTTTCATATTGAACTGGCTACTTTTGTAAGATCCTCTACAAAGCCCCAGACACTACCTTGCTTGAGATCCGCACCACACTTGCTAATTACTTTTAATATGAAGCTTCACTAGCTATGTAATTGGGGCAAATTACCTAAAATTTCCAAATTCTAGTTTCCTTAAACATAGGGGTGAGAAAATGTTACTCATAGGGCTATAGGTGGAAATAATCTATTGTATTAAAGGGCTTAGCAGATTGGTTACTTGTATTAAGCTGTGTATAAATGAAGATGAATTATAAAATCAGCAAATACTACTACTGTTATTAGCTTTCACTTGAAGCTGTGGATTTTCTCGGATTTCCCAGAAATTCCTGTTCTGAATATTTTCAAAAAAATCAATTTTACTGAAGTAAAGCTACATACAACAAACTGGATCCACTTCAAATGTATAGTGTGATGAGTTTAACAGACAAGGGCAGTCATGTAACCAGCACCAGTCAAGACACAGATCCTCCTCGCTGGTTTCCTGGCGGTCCCGTCTGCTGTCTGTTCTCTCCCACGCCACACCACCAGCAACCTCGGAGTCATCTGCTGTCGAATTCCCTTATTAAGGTTCTAGTAGTTTATCTGTATATGAAAACTTTGGAAGAGAAAATATTTCCTTACTGAAGAGACTGTTTTCCTGATCCTAGAAGTGATATGTATTTGTTGAGGAGACTTTGGAAGAAGTAGAAAAGTACAAAAAAGAAAGAAAGGAAGAAAGAAGGAAAAAGAGAAAAGAAAGTAGGTTAATCTTTTGACAAATTTCCTTAAGAGTTTTGAGCAAGATTCATTTATTTACAATTCATTTATTTTTACATCTGAGTTTACTCCATATTAACACTTATTTATCATGCTTTCTTCAAAACACATGATAGCATCAACATTTCTGTTAACTTTGTCTCCATAATTTTGATGTCTGCATAATATTCCATGACAATGGATATGCTATAAATAACCATTTTGCTACTATACATTTTATACTGCAAATTTCTGGACTATTATAAGTAATATTTCAGTGATCATCCACAGACATTTCTCTCTTCCTACACTCCTTAGTGTGTTAGTGTTAGTAATAGTAGCAGTAGCTAACACATACAGTACTTGTGTGCCAGGCACTGTTTTAAATACTTTATACACATTATCTCACTTAATCCACACAACAATCCTCTGAGGTAGGTACTAGAAGTACCTCCATTACACAGTTGAGGAAAATTGAGCCACAGGTTAACAGAAACCAAGCTAAGGGGCTACTCTTCCACTCCCATGAAGAACCGCTGCTTATCATGAAAACTCCTGACAGGAGCGTATTATACGTGCCACTGGTATAAATGCACCAAGGACAGCAGTAGTAACTGAGGGAACAGAGTCTAGTTCTGGGCCTGACTACTCAAAATGTAAGACCTGCGCCAACTCACGGTTTCTCAACTGTATGATGAAGAGTACGAGTTAGATGGTCTTACGTTCCCTGTGGATCCCAAGTCTCATGACATTAGCAATCATTTCTAGAGCTTTCCTGTGAGGCAGGCATCAAGATCTTTGTCCTCTTGCTCTCAAAAATATTTAGCTTTCAACCCTCAATCATTAAGCACCTAACATATATCCTGTTATATGCAAATGGAAGATAATGGCTAGTCCCTACACACAGGAGATCCATTTACAGAAAGAATTTAAACAAGTTCTCTTGCTAAATCTTTTTAGCAGGGACTTTTAGCATGAACTTACCACAGAATCTGAAGATTAGGCTCCTCTCCCTAGAAAAGAAAACCTCTCTACAAACAAGATGACTTTGCATACAATACTACAAGTTGTTTACTGCTCCTCAGAAATGAGTCTACACACCCACTACAGGCAGGGCTTTCCTCAGGCTAAGGGCTGACGGAGATAAGAGGGAAACGTGGCTGGGAGGGAAGCCAGCACTACGAGCTCTTACACTCAGGCAGGTTAAAGTTCAATGGTACACACCACGGTTGGGCCACGACAACACCAAGCACCATAGCTAGCAATCATAAAGCACTTATGTATAAATCATAAAGCTGCTTATGTGTTTACCCACTTAATACCCACCACATCCTACCAGGTAAGTAATATCCCTAATTTACAGAAGCAGATTCTGTAAGTTAGGCACAGAGACATTAGGCAGCATGCCCAAGCTCACTCAGCAAGATAAGGACAGAGGTGAAATTTCAACTTGGGTAGTCTACCTCAAGCTTATGCTATTTAACCACTATGTTCCCTTTATAAAGATGAAGGACCACCTTGGAAGGAGGGGCTTGGGCAGAGCTGTTTATTTCGTGACCATAGCTGCTCTAAGTACCTGCTCCCACTCAGACGGGGACCTTTCCTGGTGTGCTCAAATACCTAATCTTCCTCTAGATCCCAATGCCCACAGAATCACTGTTTCTAAATTCCCAGAAGCATTTAGCACCCTGTCTCAAAGAGACAAATAGTTAGAGACAAACTCTAACTATGTCCCAAAATAACACAGAATGGGAAAGGCTGCTAACAGATGATTCTTGAGCATCCCTGATGATAGAATAGAGAAGCTGGATATCCTTTTCTTACTATTCAAAAATATCTTCAAATAATTATCAGAGGGACATGGAATAAACTATAAAACTCACTCAATCCCATTACCTAACAAATCATTTCTGGTCATTTATCCATGAATACTTTTCCAATTCTTGCCCACATGCAAATATATTTAAAGTAAGTACCATTACTAATAAATGTTTTCTTTTTCTGCTTTACATTATAAACATTTTCCCTGCTGCTAACCAAAATGTGGTTTAAATCAGACACATAAAACAGAGTAAACACTACTAAACGTCCCAGAAGAGGACAATTAAGTAAGAAAGGGGGGGGGGGCTGGAATACTATTTTTCTACTTTTGTGTATCAATTTTTTTAGTCATTGCAGTAGCAACACTCATTGATTTACCTTTTTGAAGAAGGTAACAAAGTTGGTTAATCTCTCAACAACTCACCTAATTAATGGTTCCCTCTCAGATTTTAGCATTTTAAGGCTTGGTCAAGAATGCTCCAAGGACAACTGCTTTTGTAGGAATTTGTGGAAAGAAAGGCTGATGTATTTGTGTACTAAAATGAAATCTGTGGGTTATTTCCCCTTCTAGGACCAGCTCTCAAGTGCACAAAAGGATAACAAGACTGACAGCATTTCTACACAGATTATGTCTACACAGCTCTTTTCCAGAGTTTCCAATGCAAAATAAAGTTATTGCTCTTTGTAACGAACTCTCCACATTCACTATACTAATAAGCATTTCCTCTAATGTGACTGGTCTGGTATCGAACCAGGTTAGGGCTACTGACGAGCGCTGTCCCACACTGGTTACATGTTGAGAACTGCTCTCCAGTGTGGGCTATCTGATGTACAATCAGTGGAGAGTTCTGGCTGAAGATAATCCCACACTGATTACACTTATAGGTCTCTTCCCCAACATGAATCCTCTGATGCTTAATAAGGTCGTTCTTCCTGATGAAGGCTTTTCCACACTGGCAACATTCATATGGCTTTTCTCCAGTATGAATTCTCTGATGCACAATGAGGGCAGAACTCTGGCTGAAAGATTTCCCACAATCGTGGCATTCATATGGTTTCTCTCCAGTGTGGGTTCTCTGATGGGAGAACAGGTGAGAGCTTCTACTGAAGCATTTTCCACAGTCTTTACACTCGAAGGGCTTCAGTCCCGTGTGAGTTCTGTGGTGTACCACAAGGTGAGATCTCTGGCTGTAAGACTTCCCACACTCATCACATTCATAGGGCCTCACTCTCACGTGAGTTCTCTGATGCAGAATGAGATGCGTGCTCTGTCTGAAAGACTTCCCACACTCAGGACATTCATAAGGTTTCTCTCCAGTATGAGTTCTCTGGTGCCTAATAAGCCTGGAACTGTGAACGAAAGATTTCCCACACTGGCTACATGTGTAGAGTTTGTCTCCTGTGTGAGTTCTCTGATGCGTGACAAGGTGAGAAAACCAGCTGAAGGACTTCCCACACTCCTTACATTCATAGGGCTCTTCACCAGTGTGCGTCTTCTGATGCCCAATGAGGTGAGAACTCCGGCTGAAAGATTTTCCACATTCTTTACACTCATAGGGTTTTTCTCCAGTATGAATAAGCCGGTGCCTGGTAAGGTTAGAGCGCCAGCTGAAGAATTTTCCACACTCCTTACATTCATAGGGTTTCTCCCTATGTACACCCTTTGATATACCGAGGGATGTACCACTGGTAAGAGAGTTCACAGGATCAGGGCATTTGTAGGACTTATCTCCTGGCTGGGTTCTTGCAAACTGAATAAGGTGAATGTTTTGACAGAAGGTTGGACCACATTCACTGCTACCTGCATAGCTTTCCTGATGACTGCTAAAAACTAAATTCTGTTTTAAACTTTTAGTATGTGAGTCATGTTTGTGGAAATATTCTCTCAGTACCAGCTGAGTAGGAAGAAGACAGTTTCCCCCATATTTACCATTTTCACAGACCCTCTCCTGAGTAAGTACTTTCTTTTGGGTGAACGCCACTTGCCTCAAATGTCTCTCCTGGTTTTCCTGATACTTGTCCAACTGGTCTTCACATCTCCAGACTTCTTCTAATGACAAGTACCAAAGATCACTCTTTGCAATTCCTTCCATTTTAATGCCACAGGACTGTTTATTTTTAGAAATGCTCTTACTGGAAATTGATTTAATTTCAACTGCAGTCTCCAAATCTGGAAAAAGAAAAAAGGAGAGAGAGAGAAACCTCTGAGTCAGTAAAACAACACTGAGGTCTGCATGGTGGGATGTGGAAACAAGTCTCGAGCTGCCTTCACGGACAGTGGGAAAGGGCAGAGAAGAGCAGCAAACAGGGAAGGCACTGGGCTGTGGAAGAGCAGCAACGAGGCACAAAGACCCAGTACTGGGTAGGACACATGAGATCAGACATTCAGTGCTGCGGGGCAACGGGGACATCCACAGAAAGGCCTACACTCCCATGATCTGATCTACTCATGACCTACCTGTTGTCAGGTCCTTCTCCTGGCAGGCGTTCTTCCCAGCTACAGCCCATCCCACATTCCTAAGCCATGAGTCCAACACTCCCTGTTCTGGACACTGCTGAAGGACTACAGAATAATGCCCAGATAACCGGCACAGGAGCCCCTCAGAAAGGCTGTGCAACAGGTTGGAAAAGCAAATGGATATACAGGTTCTAAAGCTTTAATTTAAAGTTTAAAGCTTTAAAGTTTAAAGCTTTAATGCTACTAGTGGTGAATTTAGACAAGTTGTTAAACTTTTCAAATATCACTTTGCTTATCTGTAATCCAAGAGACACAGTATATGTGATGTAAGATTATTATGAAGTATTATAAGATATGAGTTCGTCGCAGACTCACACATGCATGGTCAAAGCAATACTACAGTAATCATTATTAATATTCTCCTGGTCTTGTATTTCGATTCCTTTGTTGTGAGACATCAAGACTTAACAACTGGGACCCCTGGGTGGCTTAGCCAGTTAAGCATCTGCCTTCAGCTTTGGTCATGATCTCAGGGTCCTAGGCCCGAGCCCCGTACTGAGTCGCCTGTTTCTCCCTTTGCCCTCTCGCCTACTCGCATTCTCTCTTTCTCTAACCCAAATAAATAAATAAAATCTTTAAAAAGAAAAAGGACTTAACAACTGATAGGGACTCATACCACAGGATACTGTATCACAACCTAACCCCTAACTCATATTCTCCTGGACTTTTCTACCCTTTTGCTTATATCTGTGTGTATTATTGCACATTATTTCTCCTAGTTAAAAGCTTGTTTGTCTCTCAATGCCTTTTAGGTAAAATGTTAGGTTCTTAATATTTTTATTAAAGAGCATGCATGCACAAAAGTGGGCAGGGGCAACAGGCAGAGGGAGAGGGAGAAGCAGACTCCCCACAGAGTAAGGGAGCCTGATGCAGGACTCATTCCAGGACCTTGGGATCACAACCTGAGCTGAAGGCAGATGCTTAACTAACTGAGCCACCAAGGAGCCAAAAATGTTAGGTTCTTAACCTGGGATGGGGGGCGGGGAGCCATGTTTTTTGAATGATCAATATGCCTGACATGGGACTTGAATTCACAACCTTGACATCAAGAGCTGTATGCTCTATCAACTGAGCCAGCCAGGCACTTCTGAAAAACACTATGTACAAAGTACCACCACTCCCTACACAAGTAAGGTGATATTCTATTCTTACCTGGAGTATGGGTTGAATTTTGTGCCCCAAATAAGACACATTGAAGTCCTAACCTTCAAGATCTCAGAAAGCAACCTCATTGGGAAACAGGATCATTGCAGATGTAATCAGTTAAATGAAGCAGTACTGGTGCAGACTGGGCCCCCCTATCCAATATGAATGGTGTCCTTACAAGAGGAGAGGAAACACAAAGACGCACCGGGAAGACAGCCATGTGCAGGGGGGCGCTGACTGGAATGATGTGCTCATAAGCCACAAAGCACCTAGGACTCCCAGAGCCACAAGAGACCAAGAAGGATCCTCTCCTAGGCACTGCAGAGGGCGTATGGCCCTACTGACACCTTGATCTCACACTTGTGACCTCTGGAGCTTTAAGAGGGCACACTTATATCACCCAGTTTGTGGAACTTAATCTCAGCAGCACCAGGAGAGTAACTCACCTGACAATGATCCCCGTGCCAGTCTCCTGACTCCTGCCTTCTTTGTGGGAACCCCATCATTCCCAATCTTCTTTTATTACTGAATCACTAGCTTCTTCCCCAGCCTGATCTCTTTTTCTGTTCTAATCTTAAATGTTTTTGAAAGGTATTTGCGGGGGACAGACGGAGAGACAGAGAGAGAATCCTAAGAAGACTCCCTGCTGAGCACAGAGCCGGGCACAGGAGTCAATCCCACAATCCTGAGATGGTAACTTGAGCCAAAAATCAAGAGTTGGACATTCAACCAACTAAGTCACCCAGGTGCCCCTTTTTTCTATTTTAAATTGTGATAGAACAGGCATAACATAAAATTTCCCATCCTAACCATTTTTCAGGGCATACTTCGGGTACTCCACACATTCACATGGTAGTGCAGCTGTCCCCGCATCTCTTCTCATCTGTAGAACTGAAACTTGGTACCTCTTAAAAAGTAAGGCCCTGTTCTCCACTCCCACCAGTACCTGCTAAGCACCATTACACTCTGTCTTCATGATTCTGACAACTTTAGGGGCACCCATGTGGCTCAGTGGGTTAAGCCTCTGCCTTTGGCTCAGGTCATGATCTCAGGGTCCTGGAGTCAAGCCCCACATAGGGGGGTCTCTGCTCGGCGGGGAGCCTGCTTCCTCCTCCCTCTGCCTGCCTCTCTGCCTACTTGTGATCTCTGTCAAATAAATAAATAAACAAACAAGCAAATAAACAAAAAAATGATTTTGAAGACTTTAAGTAACCTCGTGTACTTGTCCTCTTGCGTCTGGCCGATTTCACTAACAAGATCCTCAATGCTCATCCGTGCTGTAGCAGATGCAGAATCTCCTTCCTTCTTAAGGCTGAACACCAGCCTGGTGCGTGTCTGTGCGTGCGTGCGTGTGTGTGTGTGTGTGTGTGTCTGTGCGTGCGTGCATGCGTGCTGCCATCATGATTTCTGACAGGAAACACCATCCTTTCCCTCTCTTCCCCTCCACTCAAGGCATCAAAATCCCATGGAAAGTTCTGCAAACCACAAATGCAAACTGGAAAATTTTAAAATGAACACGTGTGAGGAAGAGTGAGGGCCGGGTACCAAAGGAAAACAACCCTGAGTGGCACGTGTAAACATCTGAACACGCTGCTTTCCTTCATCAAAATCCTGATCCACGTATTATGTAGTGCAACACTCAAGTGAGTAATACTTAAAACATACAATATCCATTCATCAACTCATCATCTGCAATTTTTTTTAGAGATTTTATTTTATTTAAGTAACCTCTACACCCAATGTGGGGCTTGAACCTACACCCCCAAGATTAAGAGTCACACATTCCTCCAACTGAGCCAGCCAGCTGGCCCTGCATTTGCATTCTTAGAGCCACCACTCATTATCCTTTACACTTTGATCCTGAGGCTCCTATAGCCATGTGTTTGACAACATGGAGCTTCAGTATTTCTTTTGACAACAAAGTCTCAATAGAAATCTAAACTGCTGATCTAGTTAGTTTTAGATAGTTGTCAAGAGAGTCTAGGAAAGCTTCCTAGATGAATGAACACAGGAATGGAAAAAAGGAAAGAAATAATGGAGAAATGGAAGAAAACAGAACAATCTTTCCTCCCAAGGCCCCAAAGCAGCTGGTTGATCACATTCTTTTTTTTTTTTTTTTTTTTTTTTTTAAAGATTTTATTTATTTTATTTGATAGAGAGAGATCACAAGTAGGCAGAGAGGCAGGCAGAGACAGAGGGGGAAGCAGGCTCCCTGCTGAGCAGAGGGCCCGATGCGGGGCTCGATCCCAGGACACCGAGATCATGACCTGAGCCGAAGGCAGCGGCTTAATCCACTGAGCCACCCAGGCGCCCCGGTTGATCACATTCTTAACGGTGTATTGAAGGACTTGCCTTTGAGGCAGTCACCTATAAGACCAAATGTAAAACAGTAAAAAATAGTTTATGATATTTAAAAATACACTTCAAGTGGAAGCTCGGAAAAGGAAGGGACCTGCACCTGACGAGGAGCCATAAGAGGTTTCACAGAGGACAACTAGGACTGACAGATTTTATTCACATCATACTCAAAGCTCAAGATGCAGGGAAGCACCAGACACGTGTGCGTGCGGACACGGGGAGTCAGACAGAGGCAACACAGGTCCTCCCAGCGTGACTAGGCCACACTAGAGTCACATGGAGTCACATGCCTCCCCACACACCAAGAAGGCTACCTGCAGTATGACCCAGCAGCACCCAAGATGGCTGGGGAGGAAGATGCCAGATGACCTGAGCCAAAGGCAGACACTTAAACACGGGCACCCCGACCAGCTGCTCTTCTGAGTTTGCAGAAGGCTTGCGAGTTCCTGCTGGCTGAATTCCTCTCTCCAGAACTGCTGCTCCCAAGACGCCTTTTTCTTACTGTATTCTAGCTCTTTATTTCATGTTTTCTTAAGTTATTCCTACTTTGTTTCCATCTTAGTATCTCTAAAATGCAAATTATGTGGATTCAGAACATCCTTCCTGCAGCTTCCCTATCCATTGAAAATCTGCTTCCTAGAGGTTAAGAAACAGAAGGTTGAAGCTGCACCTGGGGGCTCGGTCCATAGAGCATCCGACTGCAGCTCACATCATGATCCCAGGGTCCTGGGACTGAGCCCTGCATCAGGCTCCCTGCTCAGTGGGAAGCCTGCTTCTCCCTCTCTCACTCCCCCTGCTTATGTTCTCTCTCTCACTGTCTTTCTGTCAAGTAAATAAATAAAATCTTTTAAAAAAGAAATCTTGAGTGTGTAATGCTCTGCAAAAAAAAAAAAAAAAAGTAAAGAAGAAGCAGCAGCAGGAGTGGCCGGTGACCGAGCCCGGCTGCCTGGCTCACGGGGGGAGCAACAGAAAGCCACGGGGAAGGGGCCACAGGAAAGGGAAGAGGCCGGCAAGGAGGAAAGAAAAGACTGTATGACCAACGAGATGGGGGTGTGAGAATCAGGAAAGCAAGACCAACAGAGCGGAAACCAAGCTCATCAACAGGTAATTTTCATGAGGAACACATCTTTGTCTCCAAATGCAAATGGCCTGTGACGTGACTGCAGAAAGACTGGTCGGGGGAAACGGAAGGTAAATAAACTCAGTGTTCTCTACAAAAATGCACACAGCTAGTGACCACTATGGCCAGGGATTCCCGCCCCTAACAGCTCATCTGGGACACTGCCTGGAATGTCTCTTGACTGGTGCTCACCTGCCTGGGTCTCCGGGTGAATCCCTCTCTCCACCAGCCACGGCTCTTCCCCTTTCTCCAACTGGAGGATCACGTGTGGTTTAGGAAGCTGATGCCCTGCGCACAGCAAAAGATAAAGAACTGGACAGGGGTTGGGGAACTCTGGGCTGGACACAAAGAGCAGCCCAGATTCAGCCCCAACCCCTAACCCCTTCTTAGTCCTGAGGGGACTCTGAAGAGTGGACAAGGGGAGGCTAAAGAGGCAACAAAATGTACATTTTTTAAAATTCAACAAATCAAAACAAAAACACCTTTTTTCCACAAAAGCAGAAGTGAGTACAAAACCCCCTTCTATGCTCAAAAGAAATTAGGCCCCCTAACACCAAGCTCACACTCTGATATATGTCTCCATACCTTTTGATCAATGAAGAACCAAAATCGTTGCAGGGGGTATCTCTGAGAACAGAAGTTAGTCTTACCCAAGGAAACCAGGTTCTTATAGTTCTCCAGCATCACATCTTTATACATGATCTGCTGAGCAGAGTCCAGCAGCTTCCACTCCTCCCTGGTGAAGTTCACAAGTATATCCCTGAAGGTCACCAGTGTCTACAATGTGGAACAAATCTATAATAAGCCAGAAGTAGAGCTCGGCCCTCCCCTTCTTGAGTACTGACAGAGAGATTAGGCAGGCAGCATTGGTATAGAAGAGGATGGACCAGAATTTATTTCAAAAGTGAGTAGTACTTATTTGGATTCTGGTCAAGTCCTAAAAGGAATGGCTACTAGACACCTACTGTCCAAAAACCAGTTCCATGTTATGCTCTAGGTTTAGAAACTATCAGAAGAACATTTTTTTTTTGGTCTATTTATTTATTTTAGTGGGGAGAGGCAGAGGGAGAGAGAGAAAGAGAATCCATAAGAAGACTCCCTACTAAGCACAGAGCGCAATGTGGGGCTCGATCCCAGGACCCCGAGATCACAACCTGAGCCAAAACCAAGAGTTGGACACTCAAATGATTGAGTGGCACCACCCAGGCACTCCAAAAGAAGTTTTATTTAAATCAAGTTTGTTATGAACAGTTATAGCAAGGAGTATCAGACACCAAAGTTACTCTACATTTATATTCTGCAAAATAAAGAACCTAATTTAAGGCAGTAAAAAAGTCTTCAGTCCAAGAACAACTTAATGCTTAAAAGACTAATGTCAGGGCACCCAGGTGGCTCAGTAGATTAATCTTCCGACTCTTGGTTTGGCTCAGGCATGATCTCAGGGTCATGAGACTGAGCCCCGTGTCAGGCTCCACACTCAGCAGGGCATCTGCTTCCCTCCTTCTCCCTCTCCCCCTGCCCCGCCCCTCATACACACATGCTCTAAAATAAATAAATCTTAAAAAAAAGAGAGAGAGATCAACTTCACCATGTTTTCTGATCTAAAATAATTATCCAAGACATTTTTCCTAAATGGTGAATGGCATTTTTTTAAATGTAGATTATATTTTAATAGTAACAAAGTAATTTGACAAAGAAACAATAGATAAAAGAAGCAAAGCCTTCTTGGCTACATCAAACAGAGATGCTGATTACACACAGAAACACCTACTTGAATGAGGATTTTTCTTCAAAGACTAGGAAGGTCAGACAACAGCGGAATAATAATTTTCTTAATACTGAAAAAAAGAACTGTCAAGGGGCGCCTGGGTGGCTCAGTGGGTTAAGCCGCTGCCTTCGGCTCAGGTCATGATCCCAGGGTCCTGGGATCGAGTCCCGCGTCGGGCTCTCTGCTCAGCGGGGAGCCTGCTTCCTCCTCTCTCTCTCTGCCTGCCTCTCAGCCTACTTGTGATCTCTCTCTCTCTGTCAAATAAATAAATAAAATCTTTAAAAAAAAAAAAAAAAAAAAAAGAACTGTCAAGCCATTTCTATATCCAGTGAAAACATATTTCAGGAATGGATGCAAAATTCACTCTCAAATGAAGTAAAAGAATTTGTTACCAGCATACCTGCTCTAAAAGAAATACTAAAAGCAGTTATTCAAGCAAAAAGGAAATGTTACCAAAGAGAATTTAAAGAGTCCTTTAAATCTCAGGACTGAAGGATGAGCAACAAAAACAGTAAATTATCTGGGTAAATATAATGGGCTAGTTTTCTTAAGTCCTTAAAAACAGGTAGCACTGCTAAAAGAAAAACCAAACACTTTCTGGTGGGATTTTTCAATATAGCAGAGGTAATACATGCAGGCTGCTCCAGCAGAAGCTGGGCCCACACGGGACCCTGTCTCCCGGCCTGGACATCCCAGAGGTTCCACCCTCCTCCAAGCTCCTCATGGCTGGGCGGCAACTACCCCTGAATAAGTCTCTAACTTGTGCCTGAGCTCCCCATGGAGGCCTCACATAGCCAGCTCTACAGCTAGGACAACCAGGGACCAGAGAGACCCTCAAGGCAGAACATTCCCAGTTTCCGCGTCATTTCTGTGGGAGGAAGTATGCTCTGGACTTCATTCCGTAGTGCGGATCAAAGCATTTTCTCAGAGTGCTCAATATTACCCTGCTTGACTCCTGCCCACATCACTATTAAACCTGCACTTCTTTTTATATAAAAGGTATATGAATAGTATGTATTTTATGAATAAAACTAAATCTACAAATAAAGCAAACGAAACAGTGCTAGTCTCCCAGAGGAGAGTGCCCAAGATATAATTTCTGAAGTTCCCAGGCAAAGGAACTCCAGAACTGAAGTAAAAAGGAATTCTTAGTTGGAAAACAAAGAAGACAGCGCAACTCACGTGGGACCCGGCAGGTACTGACTCGGCCTCCATCCCCTTCTTGTTCTTGATGATGCTTTTTTGACTAACGGGAGATCCTGAGAAGAGGAAGCTGGAGAAAAGAAAGAATCATGAGGGAAGGCGGCTGTGACAGGGAGGTTTTATAAATCACCAACCTAGACTCCCTCCCACCTGGCTGGGTATAGTGCAACACCCACCACACACCGAGGAACATCAGAGATAGTCCAAAAATGCATCTACAAGGTCTGTAATTCCCAGGAGTATGAAGAACTATACAGATGGCCATTTCCCCCTCAGTCTCTAGAGTTCCATGCAAAATCTCATTTGCAATTCAATGGTTCTGCTGCTACAAATCCTCTTTTGAGAAAAACAAACCAAGACACAAAACCTGCCTCAATCTAATACCCTTACTTTACACATAAGAAAACAAGTGTTTTCTCCAGCTGACCAGAGAATGGAAGTCAGAGATTGGAAGCACAAGAAACATGGCCTGCAGGTGGATGGTGTCACAGCGCAAGGAATGGGGGCGGTCTCTGGGAGCGAAGAGCAACACCCAGCTGACAGCCGGTCCTGTCATGGCCCCACAGCCACAAGCAACAATCAGAGCCTCCAAATGAGAACCTAGGGCAGCCAACACCTTGAAAGCAGATGTTGCATATATGAGCAGAAAACCCAGCCAGAGAGGCTCAGACTTCCACCTACAGAACTGTGAGCTAGTGAGTGAGTGCTGTTTGAAGCTACCAAGTTTGAGATCGTTTGTTACCCAGCAATAGGTATTATTATTAAACAATAAAGAAAAATATCATATATTTACCTACGTAGTTACCATTGCCACTGCTTTTCATTCTTTCCTGTAGATCCAGATTTCCACTTGGTTTCATTTCCTTTCTCCCTGAAGGCCATCTCTTAACATTTCCTGCAATGTGGGTCTGCTGATAATGAATTCTTTCAGCTTTTTAAGTCTGACAATGTCTTCATTTTGTCTTTTTTTTTTTCCAAAAGGCTTTACTAAGATATAATTCACATACCATACAATTCATCCACTCAGAGTATACAATCCAATGGTTTTTGGCAATTATATTAACTTTAAAATTGTAGTAAAAATTAACTTTGCTATCTTATTGTTAAGCGTACAATTCAGTGGTATTAATTACATTCACAATAGTGTACAACCATCACTAATAATTCCAGAACTTTCTCATCACCCCAATGGAAACTCTGAAACATTAACCAAACTCCCCACTCCTGGATCCTCTCAGACGCCAATAAACTATGATCTACTTTGTCTCTCTGAATTTGCCAATTCTAGAAAATGCATATAAATGGTATCATACAATGTTTGTCCTTTTGTGTCTAGCTTATGTGACTCCACATCATGTCTTCAAGGTACATCCATGCTGTAGCATGAATCAAACTTCATTCCTTCTAATGGCCAAATAATATTCCATTGTATGGAGAGACCACATCCTGTCTGTCCCTTCATCTGCTGATGGACCCCTGGGTTGTTTTCATCTACTGGCTCTTGTGCACATGCTGCTGTGAACACTGGCATACAAGTACCAGCTTGAGTCCCTGCTTTCAATTCCTTCCAGGCTATACCTAGAAGGAATAGAAGTGGGAAGTGCTGGGTCATACGGTAATTGTGTGTTTAACTTCTTGAAGACCCACAACTGTTTTCCACAGTGGCAGTGTCAGTGTGAGTTGTGATGCTGAGATCCAATTTCCCCACATGCTTGCCAAAACTTGTTATCCCATTTTTCAAATCATTATAGCCATCCTAGTTGGGGTGAAGTGGTATTTCATGGTAGTTTTGATTTACATTATTTTCATATACTTAGTGCCATTTGCATATCCTCCTTGGAGAAATGTCTGTTCCAGTCCTTTGCCCATTTTTAAATTGGATAGTTTGTGCTTTTGTTATTGAGTTGTAGTTCTTTACATATTCTACATGTGAGCACATACGTGTATTTATGTATCTTATATACATCAAACCCTTATCAGATATATAACTTCCAAATATTTTCACCCATTCTGTCTTGACTTTGTTGTTGAAATATATTTTTGCTGAATTTAGAATTCTAAGTAGAGTCAATTTTCCTTTCAATGCTTTACATAAATAGTTCCACTCCCAACGTTCCAGGAATTACAAGAGTTTTCCAGTCTGGCTAGTGGTAATAGGCGGTATTCCCCATGCAAATATCAGGACTATTCCCTCCAGCACTGTGGAGGATTCTTTCCCTGGCCTTGTGGAGTTTCCTCACACATATGTGCTGCTCTGTGCTCTTGAGTACTCGTGGGAGACCCTCTGCAGACCTCTCCTCTCTGGTGGTCTGTCCTACGAACTCCAGGTGCTTTGCTCTCCCCAGATCAGATTCTCAGATCCAACCTTGACTCGGAAGTCTGCCGGGCTCCACCTGTTTCACCTTCCTCTGCTGTAAGCGGGAAACCCTCTCAAGGCAGTAAACCGGAGCAACCAGAAGGCTTACCTCGTTGATGTTCCATCTCCCAGGGATGACTGTCCTTTGTCATCTGATGTCCAGGGTCTTAGAACAATTGTTTCATGCATTTTTTCTGTCTGTCTGTCTGTATGTTGTTGTTGCCATTGTCCCTGTTATTCCATGTTGGCCAGAAACAGAAGTCCACAAACATTGCATTTTTAAGTTGTTTTAAATTTAGATTGTATTTTTAATTTCCACCTTTTGAGTACCAAGCTTGAGTATTTCTCATGCTTGTATTTACAGTTCTTTTGAATCTGTTTTCTCTTCTATTGTTTTCCCCTTTGTCTTCTGGAGATCTTATGGATTTCCACCTCAGTTCTATGCAAATTTACATGAATAAAAGCAGTATGGCTTCTGCCCTGCCACACCACTAAAAGGTTCTCACCAATGACCTCTAATACAGAGGACACTGTTGGCCCTTTGGTCGTTCTCGAAGCTCTTTATTTACTTGGTTTCCATCCTCACCTAGCTTCCCTCTGTATATCTTGGTTCTCAGTCTTCTCTACGATTTACACAATGATGATAAACTTTAATGTAGGTTTCCCCTTGCTGCATCTCTTGGTCTCGACTTTCCAAGTCCCCCCCACCCCGGGTACTTTCAGGACACACAGTATACCTACTTGTTTTATTCCCACTGTCTATCCCACTGCCAGGCACACAACAGAACTATGTTTCAGCTACAGTGAGGAGAACACTGTCTTCTATCCCAAGCTTGCCCCTCACCGTCAAGTGCATATTTCCAACCGTGGCTAACAGCATGGATTCTGTAGCCAGCCTCCCCAGATTCCACTTCTTGCTCCAATACTTACTAGGAGGTTTCTTAACCTTTCCCGGAACTTACTTTTCAGTGTCACATGAATAAAGGCTGAAATAATGAGGGATGTTAAACTACATAAGAAATTACTTTATGGAACCAAGAGAATGGTTTTCATGTGTCTACAGGTCCTGTGGAACAAGGATATTTATTTTGCATTGCTCCAGAGGGCAGGATTAGAGGAGTAATGAGTGTAGTCACAAAAAAATCTATTACAAGTCAATATTATAATAATATGATACCTGGAAATAGATCAGGTTGTCTAACAAAGCAGGAAATTCTGGCCACCAGTAAATTTTCAATTGGATCTTATTTAAAAAACAACTACAGTACAGCTTCTACTTTATGTAAGTATCTAAGGTCCATTCCATTAATTCCCATTCAGGATTACATAAACTACAACAAGCCTGCAATTAGTATCATGTCCTCTTAATTTCCCTTAACCTCCACTTTTGAAAACTTACTCAAACCTTTACCTAAACAAGTGGTTTTCAGCCCTAACTGAACACTGGAAATGCCAGGTATATTAATAAATTATGAGACCTGGGTCCCATGCATCTTCCCCTGAGAGATGCTGACTTAAGTGTATGGGGAGTAGCCAGGCTTTGTTTCTTTTCAACAGTTCCCTGGGTGACGCAACTGTGCAGCCATGTTTGAGAATCACTGATCTAAGCCATTATTTAATCTATGCAACTATTCAAATCTATTTGAACTAATCAATTAAATTATATCACTTCTTAGTGATAATCAGATTGTTTTTATTTAAGATTTTATTTATTTATTTGACAGAGAAAGATGGCAAGAGAGGAAATACAAGCACGAGGAGTGGGAGAGGGAGAAGCAAGCTTTCTGCTGAGCAGGGAGCCTGACCTGGGACTCAATCCCAGGCCCCTGGGACCACAACCCGAGCTGTACGCAGACGCCTAGCAATTGAACCACCCAGGCACCCCGATGCTTTTTTTAAAGATTTTATTTATTTTGGAGAGAAAGCATGCACACGTGCACGAGCAGGAGATGAGCCAAGGGAGAGGAAGAGGGAGATGATGTCCAGCAGACTCCATGCAGAGCCCGACATGGAGCTCAATCCCAAGACCCTGAGATCATGACCTAAACTGAAATGCTTAACTGGATGCTTAACTGACTGAACCACCCAGGCACCCTGGAATAATCAGATTTTTTATGAGTCACCAGAACCACAAAGAATCTTTCTGTGCAATTGGCCAAAACTGATTTCTCTTAAGTAACAACTGTCACTACCATGTGGGAACACTGGGATGAGTTTTACTTGTGTTTAGGGAAACAGCTGGTAAGTTGACTACTATCTTAATGTTATAGATTTGGATCTTCTTCTGTAATTTTAATAAATAAGTAGTGGTCACTTACTATGCGCCTGGCTCTGTACAAGGCCCAGGAGATAAAAACATGAATAAAGTATTTATTCTTGACATCAAGCAGCTGGGTCTAGCTGAAGACACTGAAAATGGACACCCTAGTCCACTATGATTACTGCTCTGAGCAACAGCATGCCCAAGGGGTCATGGAGCACAGAAAATGCACCCAGCACCACCTGGCGGTTTCAAGGCTGGGTCCTAGACCTAATCAGATGGACAAAGAAGGGTGGGGACCTGTGTAAACAAAGGAAGAGATGAAGATAATGATTTTTATATAAGGCAGGGAGCTCAGGGCAGCTGGCGTATACTGTGCCAGGCGGCGAACGGCCTGAAAGGAGCCCATAGACGCACATGATCAGACCTAGGTCACAAAAGGACAAAAAAGCCATTTTCAGAAAAATGCCATTTTCAGAGACTTTCTCCTACATGTTACAAACCCAGAAATGATACTAGATTTGCATCTTAAAAATGGTTCCTCTGGGGGCTCCTGGGTGGCTCAGTGGGTTAGGCCACTGCCTTCAGCTCAGGTCATGATCTCAGGATCCTGGGATCGAGTCCCGCATCGGGCTCTCTGCTCAGCGGGGAGCCTGCTTCCTCCTCTCTCTCTGCCTGCTTCTCTGCCTACTTGTGATCTCTCTCTGTCAAATAAATAAATAAAATATTTAAAAAAAAAAATGGTTCCTCTGCATTTGGGGCGGTTGTGTGATGGAAGATACAACAGCAGCAAAGGAACAAGGAAGGAAGCTAATACCATAATCCAGAGGATGGGAACACAAATTAGGGCTGTTAGGGGTAGAAAGGCAGAGCAGGTAGACTTTGAAAAGATTGGTATATCCTGGAAATCAAATGGATTATGTATGTGAAGATGGGTTAGGGGTTAAAGATGACTCCCGGTTTCCTGGGTGACTTAATCACCCAGTGATTAAGTGATTAAGTGATTAATCACCAATGTATCAGGAGGAGTGGGCACTAGAGGAATGATGGAACTGGGCTGGGTTTTTTTGTTTTGTTTTAAAGAAATGCAAACTTCCATATGCAGTGCCTCATCTGTATGTGTCTGGGGTCTTGGAAACCTGACTACCCTATGTTCTCCTACAAATGGACCTTGAGAGCTTATCTGGAAGTTCTGGCATGGAGTGCAGCTTCCTGTATACCCTTCACCAAAGAATGGGCCTCCTCTATTGGGGAAGGTTGTCCTCTTTGTGAACCTGCAGCTTTGGGAGGGATGGACACAGAGCAGTGGAGGAGGAAAGGGACACCCACCTAGCTAGCCATATCAGTGAAACCAACCCTGGTGATCAAGGGCATGAAAGATGTCCTCACACCCTGATGGGGTTGGGTTTTAAACTCAGAAACTGGGCCAGAGAAATGGTATTTAGGAGACATATGTACATGTGAGGGTTATCCAGCTCTATCATCTGCCTTTCACATTTCTGTTCTATCTTTATCTATCCAAACTACTCAGCTAGTCTCCAACAAGATTTATTAGGGGGGGAGGGGGGTCTTAAGTCATAGATTTGAGAGTGACTGTGTTCTTCCACTAAGAGATAAAGGTGAAGTAGGCAGATGGACAAGAGTCTAAGTGAGATCATACATTCCTCTCAACAACCCTATGACACAATTCCTATAAAGCCCAGTAAGAAACAGTAAGATTTGATAATGCTAGCTAACAGTATTATCAGATGACAATACTTTATATACCTGGCAGTATATAAAGTCAACCAAAGATAATGGGAAGAGTACAACGAGATGTAAGAACAGGATCAGATTATGGGGAAAATCAAGATTTAGGAAGCAAAGAGAAGAGAAAGAAAAGACCACGAATGAGGCAAAGACCCACTAGAGAATGAGAAGATCCCGAAGAGAGGAGTATTGAAAGCCAGAAGGAGAGAGAATTTCAAGGAGGGGAGACTTAGAAGAGTTTGGTAAGTTAAAGAACATAATGTGCAGGTCTGCTCAGATAACGGTTCACTAGTGATTAGGGGAGACTGGTCTCCATACAGCAGTGGCAACAGCGGACAAATCCCACAAGAGGAAAGAAAAGTTTGGAGGTGAAAAAAGAGAAAGGGCGCAATGGGAAGAGGTGCTGGGGACTGGAGAGTAGGCTGAGAGGAAGGAAGTCAAAGACAAGCGGGCTGGAGCCAGAGGAGAGAGGGGGGCAAGGGATGGAGTCAGAAGCTCAGATGGAGGCATCACTTGGAGGTTTGTATGGCAGGAAGCTAGCAAAACCTCCTCTCTCTGTGCATCACGTCATCTGGGAGTCACGTCTCCCCCTGATGTTCACCTTCGGCCTCCTTGTTCCAACTCTGATGGACCCCTGTCATTATACTGGGTCCACCTGAACCATCCAGGGTAATCTCCCCCATCTTAAGGTCCTTAGTTGAATCACATCTGCAAGGTCCCTTTTGCCATATAATATTGTAATATATCCACAGGTTCTGGTTCTTTGGAGAGTGATTATTCTGCCTATCATCAGGACAGAGATGGGCTGCAAGAAGCTTCTAGTATGAACCAGAAGGCTATGAAAGAGACTATCCAGGGCATAAGAGGTTGTGCAGCATAGCTCTGACCAAGTCACTGAGTATACAGGCTTCACTACTTTCACAGCCTTGACAACATCTCAACCTTAATTTCTGCTGCACTCGCCCCATGCTCTCTAGGCCTCATTTAAACGCCACCTTTTCTGACAAGCCTTCCTGTCGTCCCAGAAAGAATGACTGTTCCCTGGCCAGTAATCATGAACACTTTGGACATGCTTTTAGCACTTCAACACCCTACTTATTGTCCACCTCCCTTATAAGGAACCACTTGAGAATTGGGATAATCTTGTGCTAAATCCCAAAAAGAGACCAGCATAGTGCTTCCAACTTCGATCTGTTCCACTGGCATTTGTCCAGTACATTACAAGCACCCACAAAGGTAATGTGTCTGTTTCCCAAGGTGTCTGCCCTCCAGTCTCCATTTAAAGACCCAGTACTTGAGTTCCAGTGCCCAGTGACAGGCAAGACCTTGTCAGAGACAGCATTTCATTCAAGTGTATGAAATAAATATATGTGGTTTTTTAAAGACTGATTTATTTTAGAGAGAATGAGGGAGCAGGAAGAGGGGAAGAAGGAGAGGGAGAGAACCTGTCAAGCAGACTCCTCTCTGAGTGTGGAGCCTGACTTAGGACCCTAAGAGCATGACTTGGGATCAGGAGACAAGAGCTGAAATCAAGAGCTGGATGCTCAACTGATTAGCCACCCTAGCTCCCCTGGAGTATATGCTTCTTAATAAAAGAGATCAGAATCTCTCTAGATTTTGAGTAAGTTCATTAGTCTTTAGTGTGTGCAAAGGGCAAGGAATGATTAGCAAAAGAACCCAGCAGCCACAGAGTTAGGACTCTGGGGCCAGGTGAGATGGCAAAGACATACCTGAAGATACAAAAGGCATGAAGACTAGAAGATAAAAAAGGACCATGCAACTGCAAAAACTCAGCCAATGTATACTTTCATTTTGTGCATTATTTTATGTTAATTTTACATCAAAAGAAAAAGCTAAATAAATACTGAATTCTAGCTAACAACACATACAGTTTTAAGTATTTAGGGGAATATAATGATGCATGCAATTTACTTGGTACACAAGAAAATGGACTGATAAAAGATATATGTTAAAATAAGTAAAGTAAAATGTTAATGGTAGAGTCTAGGAGGGAGGTTTACAAGCAGTTAGGGTTTAATTCCGTTGTACACTCGGAAGTTTTCATAGTAAAACAAGAGGAAAGGGAAGAATGAGCGAGCCGGAGGTAGTGACGCCGTGGGTGTTGGTACCGTGTCAGGGATACACACACAGGCCGTGCCACAGCCCGTCCTGATGCTGGTTCGTGGCCGGAAGACGTGAGACATGCCCATGGGACAGGACGCAAGCAAAAAGGAGCACTAAAGGTCAAAGTGTAGTGTCAGGAAAAGAGACATGATTATGAAATTTCCCTTTCCTTAAAACATAACTTCTTAAAGCCAAAAAGCTTTATTAAGGCATGTTACTAAGCCTTCAGGGTCTGTCACGCATTCCACATATTCAGTGCTCCGTCGCGTCAGCGAAGGAAACCCGTTATTTCTACAAGTACTTCTCTTGAACAGACGCATTTTCTCACCAAATTATGAAAAGCAAGAAGTAACATTTTTAAGAACGAACAGATAAAGAACCCAGTGCGCGGGGGGGGGGGGGTCGTCTTGAAAAAACATCCACTTCTAGTTCCTTGACGCCCGCGTTCCATCAACAACACAACTGTTCCCTTCCTACGGCTCAGTCTTCGGTCTCCCGGTCAGGTCTTCGCGTTCCCCGCACACTCGGGCCGTCCCAGTCCGAGTCAGCACCGGCTCCTCCGTCACCGCGGGCAGCGAGCGTCCTTCCAGCCGCCGCTGGGCGCAGGAAGCCGCCGCTG
>NC_081564.1:151716-177171 GCF_022355385.1 Mustela nigripes
GGCGCACGAAGCCGCCGCTGGGCGCACGGAAGCCGCCGCTGGGCGCAGGAAGCCGCCGCTGGGCGCCGGAAGCCGCCGCTGGGCGCACGGAAGCCGCCGCTGGGCGCAGGAAGCCGCCGCTGGGCGCACGGAAGCCGCCGCTGGGCGCACGAAGCCGCCGCTGGGCGCACGGAAGCCCTCGGCTCACTTCCTCGTCGCCTTTCCGGTCGCCTGCTCCGGAGCTGTTCCTTCGACAGGGACACCAGCGGCGGAGAGGCGGGCAGAGAAGGAAGCCGGCTCCCCGCGGAGCAGAGGGCCCGACGCGGGGCTCGAGCCCAGGACCCCGAGACCGCGACCTGAGCCGAAGCCGGAGGCTCATCCCACGGCGCCCCCGGGCGCCCCTTTCCCAGGCAGTGCAGTGAGAACTCAGAGCCGCGCACCGAATCGCTTCCCCGGGGCTGCGGCGCCGCTAACGAATCCACGTCCCGCCTCCCGACGGCTCCGGACCTACGGGAACGCGGCCCCGAGACCGCACCGCCAGAGAACGCGGCTCACCCGAATCCAAACCCTGCCCGCGTCGGGCGCCAGCCGAGCGCTCGGGAGCCGCGCGCTGCGGGAAGCCTTGCCGCCGGGGCCACTCCCAGGGGCAGGCGGGGGCGCGCAGCCAAGGCCGTGCGGAGCCGCGCGGTCCGGAAAGGCGGAGGAGCGCGCCGGGCACGGTCCGGAGCGGCGCCCCCGACACGCTCGCCAGCGCCCGCGGCCGTTCGCGCCACGCGCCGTCGACCCCCGCGCCGGGGACGGCCGCCGCGCTCCGTCAGCGGGCGGGCTGGAGGGTCTCCGCCCCGGGGACTCGCGCGGGGCCTGAACGCTCCCCGCGACCCCGCGCCCTGCTCGCCCGCCGCGCCTCGTGAGGGACGACGACGCGCCGGCCTGGAGCCGCCTCCGGGAAGACCGGGCGCACCGAGCCACGTCCGGCCGGTCCGACTTCACGCGCTGCACCGAGCACCGAGGCGGGAGCAGAGAGGCGGGGCGGGGTCTTCCGTCGAAGCCGCACAGCAGCCGGCCTCCTCCCGAACACTGGACGCACCGCCGAGAACCCCGGGGGCACCTCCTAGAACCTCGCACGAAGCGGAACGGCTGCGACCGCGGTTCTCGGAGCCGACCAGGAACGGGACCCGCAGCCCCTCGCCGGCGGCGCGCGGACGGACGCCTCGCAGGAGCCGGCGGCGCGGGCAGGAGCCGGCGGCGCGGGCAGGAGCCGGCGGCGCGGGCAGGAGCCGGCGGCGCGCGCGTTCCAACGTCTC
Source organism: Mustela nigripes (assembly GCF_022355385.1). Classification (NCBI taxonomy): domain Eukaryota; kingdom Metazoa; phylum Chordata; class Mammalia; order Carnivora; family Mustelidae; genus Mustela; species Mustela nigripes. Next base: position 153,000 of record NC_081564.1, read on the forward strand.
GCCCCCCGACGAGGCGAGCAGGCCCGTCTCCCGCCCGCGCTCGGCAGCCGCCAGCCCCGTGCGACCGCGGGCCCCGGCTGCGGGAAGACCGGCGGGAGGAGAGGACACCGCGTCTGAGTCCCCGAGCGCCTCCGGCTCCCGCCGACCCGCACCGCCATCCCCGCAGGGGCCTCGGGGCCGCCACGGTTCCCGCCGAGCCGTACCCCGCAACCGGGAACCGTCCGTCACGCAGCGGCGAGAGCCCCGCCCCGGGCTGCGGGAAGGACGAGCCGGCGCACGCCCAGCGCGGCGCGCGAGTACCTGCAGCGAGCACGCAGCGGGCGCGCCGGGGGAGGCGGTCCGTCCCAATGGCAGCAGCAACGGCAAATCGATGACGAGCCGGGCCTCCGCGAGCAGGGGCGCCCGCGGCCGCCGGGCCGCGCAGGGTCCGTCCGGGCGGCTGCCGGCTCTCCGCGCGGGGCCTCCTCACCGGCGGCCCGCCCGCCCCGCGTCTCCTCACGCCCGCGGCCCCTCACGCCCGCCCCGCGTCTCCTCACGCCCGCGGCCCCTCACGCCCGCCCCGCGGCCCCTCACGCTCGCGCCGCGGCCCCGGCCCGGCCCCCACACGCGTCTCCCGCCCCGCCCCTGCCCCGCCCCTTCCACGCACGCATGCTCCTTCGGCACCGAGGAGCGCCGCCGCCACAGGAGCCCAGAATCCCTCCGCGGGGCGGGTCTGGGTGGCGCAGGGTCTCCTGGGAAATGTAGTCCCCGCCCCTGGACGTTTTGGGGCCGCTGAGTGCGGGAATTTCGGCTGCTGCTTTCCTGCCCCGGCTTGGGGGCCTCCGTACTCCCCGCCCGCCCTCCCCGCCCGTCCAGCGCGAACTCCCCTCTCCTTTCCCCGGCGACCGGGGGGTCCCGACGCGGGAGGCAGGCACCCCGGGGACACGTGGGCGCGCAGGAGCGCGCAGAGTTGAGACGGGCCGCGTGAGAGGGGCGTGGGGAGCGGTCGCTCCGGTGCTCGGCGCCCGCCCGAGCTCGGCGGGCGGCCAGGCCTGGCCCTGCGGCCGGCAGACGGGGCGGCGAGCCGCGGAGCCGCTCCCGCAGCGGGGGACTGGGGGGTAGGGCGGACCCGGGGGGGTCCCCTGGCTGAGCGCGGCGGGGGGCCGCGGGGGGCGCCCTGCGGCGACCGGTCCTCTGTGCGGGGGCTCCTCTGGCCTGTGCAATCCCTCCGTCGGTCCCCGGGCGGCAGCCCCGCGCCGGCGTCTCGGCTCTGGGAGGCAGCCCCGAAATTCAGAGGGACCTGAAATTCATGAACCTCATTTGGACCAGAGTCAAAGGAATTGCTGGAAAATCTCTGATCTAAGAAGAGGTGGAACACTGCCTATGTATTTAGTAAGCAGTTCCTCCTAATTTTGTGGGCATGACCATATCCTGTTTATGGGTTTTTGTGTGTTTTTTTAGTTTTTACTCAGAAATTTTGGGGCGCCTGGCTGGCCCAGTCTACAGCATGCAGCTCTGTGGAGGTGGAGTTCAAGCCCCACGTGGGGCACAGAGCTTACGGGAGGGGAGGGGAGGGGAGGGGAGGGGAAGGAAGAGAAGGGGAAAAAGAGAGAAAGGAACCCAAAAGATACTTCTACAAAGATAAATGATGAAATGTTTGCAAATAATAGAGCTCCCCCGATCTGCTTCAGAATACAGTGGGTGCAAGAGTGCTCGTCAGCTGGTACATTATAGTGGCCGTAGTTTTCCTGCTTCTGATTCTTGCAAATGTTCTTCAAGCCCTGTTTGCATAGGTACTGTGCTGTCACTTTGCGACAGGCGGGTGACGGTAGCATTTCACTTGGGCCTTTTTCAGGGCGGAGAATTAAAATTGTGATCTTCTTTCCTTGTCCTGTCCAGGGGGCCGCATCTGTGGAGCCGCGATGGGGTGGGAGCCGGTGGCCCTGCCCTGAAAGGAGTTTCCCAGGAGGAGCAAAGGACATAGACGTTCCTGGAGGCCACCGCGGGGGTGGCAGGGGTGGCCGGACAGCAGACCAAAGCAAGGCAGTGGGTCGGGCTGGTTTTTTTAAGGGGGAAGGTGAGAAAGTAGGCAGAGGTGTGGCATTTTGCTTTTTTTGGTTACTTCCCTGTAGTAAGTAGCCCACTGGTCAGCTGTTTTAAAGTGGGTCGCCTGATGGGCGCGTCGCTGTGGGCCCTTTGCACAGCCCACCGCTCCAGCCTCTTTGCCCGAAAGTGGCCTCTGTGCTATGTTTGCAGCACTGTCTTCTGTACCAGAGAAAAATTTTGCAAGTCTCGTGAATAATTGGAGAAGCATAGATTTTTTTTTCCCTCTTATTTTGTAAAGTAGTTTTTCCATTATAAGTTTCGGACCCAAACTCTCTAGGGGTAGATATTTGATTTCTGATTTTTTTTTTTTAATGATTGTTGATGGATTTAATTTTATAGTTCTTACTGAGTCAATTTGGATACTTAAGGTTTTCTAGAAAATTGTTCTCTGAATTTTCAAGTTTGGTGGCATAAAGTTGTTCATACTCATCTATTATAGTAATTTTTTGAAGATTTTAAAAATCATGGCTTTTTAGTGATATTTTAAAATCTTTGCTGTATATGTAACCATTTTTTTCTTTATTGAACTTAAGTCCAAGACAAGGTCATTGATCTGCTTGCTGATGGTGTGGGACCCTCCAGCAGAGTTACTGGCACATCTTCCTTCCCTGTGATGAGCTGCTCAGGGTGGAGAAGTTGCCAGCATGAACTTCCATCAATGACTGTGGATTCCAGGTCTACAAACACCGCCCTGGGCTCACATGTGCCAGCACCTGTCTCACTGAAAAAGTGTTGAAGGAGTCATCTCCTCCCCCAGTGGTCTTGTCAGTTGGCATCTGATCATTGGGCTGGATGCCCTATTCCAGGCAGTAGAGCTCCCCGCAGGTATTGCCAGTCTGAACACCAGCCTGGATGGAAATGAACTTGCACACGGTTGCTGCTTTGTGGCTGCGGGGCAGATGGCAGAGAGGAAGAGGAAGGGCTGTTGCTTCTTACAATGCCACTCTTAGTGGGTGGATGGAAGAACTTGCCTTTCCTCCAGGGCATTTTAGGAAAGTGGGCAAAGCTGGGTAGAGAGGAAGCAGTGTTACGATCGAGAAGTCCAGCTCTACACCTGTGACTGTTCTTGTGTATGTGACCTATTTGTCATCTGTTGCAACTTTCAGATTCATCAGTTTATTTTTGGTATTCAAAACTTTCATATGTTTAGTTCCAGTCTTTCAAGAAATTGCCCATTTTGGGGCACCTGGGTGGCTCAGTCGGTTAAGCATCTGCCTTCGTCTCAGGTCATGATCTCAGGATCCTGGGATGGAGCCCCGCATTGGGCTGCCTGCTTCTCCCTCTCACGATGCCCCTTTCCACCCCACACTCGTGCTCTCTCTCTCATGCTCTCTCCAATAAATAAATAAAATCTTTAAAAAATACATTGCCAATTTTGATGGGTCAGTCCTTACATATTTCACTACTTTGAAGAACTTTTTCTGTATTTGTTTGATTCTTTCTTCTGTTTTTTTCTTTCTGGAACTCTGAATTATCTGAGTTCAATTATTGAATCATTGAAATTCATCATAAAATTTTCTTACCTATTCTTTCTTGTTGCTTATCTGTTTTGGGAGTTCAGCTTCCTGGAAGAATTCCTAAGCTTTACCTTTAAATCTTTTTACCGTTTATTAATTTTTTTGTTACTAGAATTTTAAATTTCCTAAGACCACTTATTTTGCAATTTTGTATGTAAAAAAAAAAGCAAAGCAGCCATAAATCCTATTAATGTTTTATGAATGAAATACCTCTCTTGATGATTTTTATTTTTTTAAGATTTTATTTTATTTTATTTTATTTATTTTGCCAGAGAGAGAGAGAGAGAGAGAGTGAGCACAGGCAGGCAGAGTGGCAGCAGAGGCAGAGGGAGAAGCAGGCTCCTGGCCGAGCAAGGAACCTGTCAATCCCAGGACACTGGGATCATGACCTGAGCCGAAGGCAGCCGCTTAACCAACTGAGCCACCAAAGCGTCCCTTGATGATTTTTATTTTATTTATTTATTTATTTATTTTTAAAAGATTTTATTTATTTGACAGAAATCACAAGTAGATGGAGAGGCAGGCAGAGAGAGAGAGAGGGAAGCAGGCTCCCTGCTGAGCAGAGAACCCGATGCAGGACTCGATCCCAGGACCCTGAGATCATGACCTGAGCCGAAGGCAGCGGCTTAACCCACTAAGCCACCCAGGCACCCTTATTTTAATTTTTTTAAGATTTTATTTATTTGACTAAAAATTTTATTTATTTGACAGAGACACACAACAAGAGGGAACACAAGCCAGGGGAGTGAGAGAGAGAAGCAGGCTTCCTGCCGAGCAGGGATCCCAATGTGGGGCTCAATCCCAGGATCCTGGGATCATGACCTAAGCCGAAGGGAGACGCTTAAGACCTGAGCCACACAGGCACCCTCTCTGATGGTTTTTAGATTTATATTATGAAAATTTCAGTACACAAAAAAGTGGATCAGACACCCATCACTCTTTTGAAGCAGGTCTTTTCATGATATATTGTAAAATATATTTCAAAATCTGTCTCCAATAATAGCTCCTTTTAAAATCATAAAAATATATTATTATCACATCTACAGAATTAGCAGTACTTGTCTAGTATCAAATGTACAGGCAGTGTTCAAAATCCTCTGTTATTTTGTGTGTGTGTGGGTGTTACTTTATTTGACTCTTGATCTAAAGTCTCATGCAATTTAAGCTTTAATTAAAGTGTGCCTTAAAGAAATTATATCCCAATCTTGTTTCAACTTGCATTTCTCTTATGAGCATCTTTGAGGATGCTGTTGTCGCTTTGAAATATGCCAGTGTTTTTCTCACTTTTTAGGAACTGGTCTTCTAGGCTGAAACTATTCCTCTCACACTTTGAAGATAGTATTCTGTGGTCTTCTGGCTTCTATCTTTGCAGCTGAAAAGCCTGTAGTCGGTATAATTGGTATTTTTATAGGTGATTTGCCTTTTCTCTCCAGGAACTTCAAAATTTCACTCCTCATTCCTGACACTCTACAGCTTACATTCAGTGTATCCACGTGGATTTCAGAAATTTCCTCAGGGTAACGTGTGGTACATACACTTGTGGGTGAAGGACTCATATCTTTCTTTCAGCTTGGGAGAAGAAGAATCATCATCACTAATCCTGCTTCCTTTGTATTCCCTCTGTCCTCCTACGCTGGACTTCCTATTACATGCCCTTTTATGTCCTTGATCCAGGTGGGAATGGGAATATGTGAAGCAGAATCTGCTTCCTGGTCAACTGTCTTGACTCCATTTAATAACTACCCGTCCTGTCCCCCGCGATTCATGGTGCTGCCTTTATCGGGTACCAGCTGTCCAGCTACACGTCAGTCTGTTTCTGAAGTTCTTTTACTTTTTATTATTGTCCCATCATCATCTGTTTAAGTTCCTAGAAATTTATTTTTTTTTAAGATTTTTATTCATTTGACAGAGAGCAAAAGCAGGGGGAGTGACAGGCAAAGGGAGATGGAGAGGGAGAAGCAGACTCTCCACTGAGCAGAGAGCCCACTGTAGGGCTCGATCCCAGGACCCTGGGATACTGACCTGAGCTGAAGGCAGACGCTTAATCAGCTGAGCCCCTAGAAATTTATAATGCATTTTTAAATATAGTAGGGCAGGGACACCTGGGTGGCTCAGTGGGTTAAGCCGCTGCATTTGGCTCGGGTCATGATCCTGGGGTCCTGGGATTGAGTCCCGCATCAGGCTCCTTGCTTAGCAGGGAGCCTGCCTCGCTCTCTGCCTCTGCCTGCCTCTCTGCCTGCTTGTGTGCTTTCTCTCTCTCTCTCTCTCTCTCTGATAAATAAATAAATAAAATCTTTAAAAATATATATATAGTGGGGCAGGGAGGAGCAAGATGGCAGTGGCGGAGGAGACCTGTTTCGTCTGGTCCCAGGAATTCAGCTGGTTATCAAGCCATTCAAAACACCTACAAACTCAACAGGAGATCGAATAAAATAGCAATTCTATGAACAGAAAGGGGCCAGTTTGTGGAAGGTAGGACTTGCGGAGAACTGAATCCTTGGTGATATTTCGGAAGATCTACTGCGAGGGGAGGGTGCCTCCTTCAGCCTGCTACTGCAAGTGATAGAGCAGCACAGCACAAAATCAGAACTCTTCTAAGTCTGCTCCATGGAGGGACATCGCTCCAGTGGCTAAGTGGGTGGTGGGACCTCACTGGGAGAGAGTGGTGTCAGGAACCTCAGGGCCACAGAAAGACTGGGGGTGCCTAAGTGTGCCAGACCCCCCAAGTATCAGAGCGGGGAAACGGAGCTGAGGAGTGGGCTCTCAGGATTGCCATAAACTGATCTGCAGTGCAGTTAGGCCACTGCTCTTTGAGCAGGGACCCCACAAGTGGCAGATCCAGGGAGACCCCCCGCTTCCTCCAATGGGAGGGGAGCACACTGCAGGAATCTGCTGGGTTTGGAGACTTCACACGGGGTCATGTACCAGAGAAGAGACACTTGGTCACAGGCCAGGTTAGCACGGAGAGCAGCGGGAGACAAGGGAGATCATTGTGACTGACTAGTTTTCTCTGGGGGTGCACTAAAGAGTGGGGCCCCAGAGCTCATGGCCCCCCCAGGCCGAAGATTGGGAGGCCACCATCTTCATCCCCTTCCTCCAGAGCTCTACAGAAAGCTTTCAGGGAACAAAAGCTCCCAAGAGCAAACCCAAGTGTTTGACTTATCCCAGCCCCTGGCAAGGGCTGTGCAATTCCGCCTCAGGCAAAGACACTTGAGATCCCGGCCACAGGCCCTTCCCTGAGATCAGCAAGAACACCTGCTAAGACCAAGTGTACCGATCCATGCCAACTGTGGAACTCCAGCAGCAGGGGATACAGCACACAGAATTCATGGCTTCTTTCCCATGGTTCTTTAGTATTTCAAGTTAAATTTGTTTAATTTTCTTTATTTTTTCTTTTTTTGTTTGAATTTTTCCTCTTTCCTATTTTAACTAAAATCAATAGCTTTTTTAAAATTTTTTTTTTAAGATTTTATTTGTTTATTTGACAGAGAGAAATCACAAGTACACTGAGAGGCAGGCGGAGAGAGAGAGAGAGAAGGAAGCAGGCTCCCCGCTGAGCAGAGAGCCCGATGCGGGACTTGATCCCAGGACCCTGAGATCATGACCTGAGCCGAAGGCAGCAGCTTAACCCACTGAGCCACCCAGGCGCCCTAAAAATTTTTTTTTTAATTTTCATTTTTTTTAAAGATTTTATTTATTTATTTGACAGACTGAGATCACAAGTAGGCAGAGAGGGTGGGGGAAGCAGGTTCCCGCTGAGCAGAGAGCCCGATGCGGGGCTCGATCCCAGGACCCTGAGATCATGACCTGAGCTGAAGGCAGAGGCTTAACCCACTGAGCCACCCAGGTGCCCCTTAATTTTCATTTTTAACAATCATATTCTATCCCTTCATTGTATTTAACCTTATTTTGTCTGTGTATATATATATTTTTTCTCTCTCTCTTTAAAATTGGGGGGGGGGGTGGCTGGGTGTCTCAGTTGGTTAAAGCAGCTTCCTTCAGCGCAAGTCATGATCCCAGTATCCTGGAATCGTGCCCCACATCGGGTTCCCTACTCAGCAGAGAGCCTGTTAATCCCTCTCCCTCTGCCTGCCTCTCTGCCTACTTGTGTTCTATCTGTCAAATAAATAAATAATCCTTTAATAAATAAATAAATAAAATTGTGGGATTGGGGCACCTGAGTGGCTCAGTGGGTTAAAACCTCTGCCTTCGGCCAGGGAGCCTGCTTCCTCCTCTCTCTCTGCCTGCCTTTCTGCCTACTTGTGATCTCTCTCTCTCTAATAAATAAATAAAATCTTAAAAAAATAAATGAAATAAAATTGTGGGATACATTTTCTTTTAACAGACTAAAATAGACCCTAAATCTAGTGTATGACTTTGTTCTTGTCTTCTGCCTGAACACACTCTCTCCCCTTGTTTTAATTTTTTTTCAACCAACTTCTTATGAATTCCTTCTTTAAAATCTTTTAAAATTTTCATCTTTATAGTCAATCCATCCTTCCACTGTACTTACACTTATTTTTTGTGTGTATATATATTTGTTTCTGCCTTTAAAATTTTGGGAGGCAGTTTCTTCTAACAGATCAAAATACACCCAAAATTTAGTGTGTGGCTCTGTTCTATTCACCAGCCTGATCATATTCTCTATTATTTTTTTTCTTTGTTTTCCCACTGGTTGCAGGACTCTCCTGATTCACTTAGTGTATATTTTTCTGGGTCATTGTTATCCTATTAGTATTTTGTTCTCTCATCCACCTATTCCTCTCTGGACAAATGACAAAATGGAAAAACTCACCTTAAAAAAAAAAAAAAAAAAGAGGGCACCTGGGTGGCTCAGTGGGTTAAGCCTCTGCCTTCGGCTCGGGTCATGATCTCAGGGTCCTGGGATCAAGCCCTGCATCGGGCTCTCTGCTCAGCGGGGAGCCTGATTCTTCCTCTCTCTCTCTCTCTCTGCCTGCCTCTCTGCCTACTTGTGATCTCTGTCTGTCAAATAAATAAATAAATAATCTTAAAAAAAAAAAAAAAAAAAAAAGAGCAAGAAGCAGTACTGCCTGCCAGGGATCTCACCAATATGGACAGTAGTAAGATGTCGTAACTAGAGTTCAGAGCAACAATTCTAAAGATACTAGCTGGGCTGGAAAAAAGCATAGAAGATACCATATAATCCCTTTCTGGAGAAATAAGAGAACTAAAATCCAACCAGGCTAATAATGAGGTGCAATAAAAAATGGAAGCTCTCGCTGCTAAGAGAAGTCAGGCAGGAGAGAGAATTAGTGATACAGAAGACAAATGATGGAGAGTAAGGGCGCTGAGAAAAAGAGACAAACCATTGCTGGATCATGAGGGGAAAGTTGGAGAGGTAAGTGATACCATAAGATGAAATAATACGAAAATAATTAGGATCCCAGAAGAAGAAAGCAGGGAGCAGAAGGTATATTGGAGCAAATTAATAGTAAAATTTACAAGTCTCAAAGACAGAGAAAATCCTGAAAGCATCTCAGGACAAGAGGACTGTAACCTACAACAGCAGAAATATTAGATTGGCAGCAGACCTCTCCAAAGAGACCAATCCAATCAAGAAATGAGTAGAAGACATCCAGATGGCCAAGAGACACATGGAAAAGTGCTCAGCATCTCTCAGCATCAGGGAAACACAAATCAAAACCACGGTGAGATCCCACCTCACACCGCTCAGAATAGCTGAAGTTAACAAGCAGGAAATGACAGGTGCTGGCGAGGATGCGTAGAAAGGGGAGCCTCCTACTCTGTTGGTGGGAAGGCAAGCTGGTGCAGCCACTCTGGAAAACAGCATGGAGGTTCCTCAAAAGGTTGAAAATAGGGACGCCTGGGTGGCTCAGTCAGTAAGTGTCTGCTTTCAACTCAGGTCATGATCTCAGGGTCCTGGGGTCGAGTTCTGCATGGGGCTCCCTGCTCAGCAGGGAGTCTGCTTCTTCCTCCCCCTCTACCCATCTCCACTGCTCATGCTCCCTTACTCTTGCTCTCAAATAAAGAAAAAGAAAATTTTTTTAAAGTTGAAAATAGAGCTTCCCTATGACCCAGCAATTACACTACTAGGTATTTACCCTAAGGATACAAACGTAGTGATCTGAAGGGGCACGTGCACCCAAATGTTTATAGCAGCAATGTCCACAACAGCCAAACTGTGGAAAAAACCTAGATGTCCATCAGCAGATGAATGGATAAAGAAGAAGTGGCACAATGGAATACTATGCAGCCATCAAAAGAAATGAAATCTTGCCATTTGCGACGATGTGGATGGAACTAGAGGGCATCATGCTTAGCGAAATAAGTCAGTCAGAGAAAGACAACTATCGTATGATCTCCCTGATATGAGGAAGTGGAGATGCAATGTGGGGGGGCTTGGGGGGTAGGAAAATAAATTTATCAAGATGGGATCAGGAGGGAGACAAACCATAAGAGACAATCTCACAAAACAAACTGAGGGTTGCTGGGGGAAGGGGGGTTGGGAGAGGGTGGTGGGGTTATGGACATTGGGGAGGATGTGTGCTATGGTGAGTGCTGTAAAATGTGTAAACCTGGCGATTCAAGACCTGTACCCCTGGGCCTAAAAATACATTATATGTTTATTTTAAAAAACTTTAAAAATTAATTTTAAAACCCCGAATATATAGAATAATAAATATATATATAGAATATATAGAATATATAGAATAATAAAAATCCAATGCAATTCTAGTTAGTGAAAAATTGAAATCTTTATAATATTTAATCTTTCTATCCATAATCATAATGAATTCCTCCATTCAGATACTTTTTCCTGTTTGTCCCTACAGTGTTTAGTTTTGCTAATTAGTTCTGTAACTAGAAAAGAAATAAAACATATGGAACTAAAAAACAAGTCTAGAATACAATTCATAGCCTAAAAAGCTTTAAGCAGGGACGCCTGGGTGGCTCACTCAGTTAAGAGTCTGCCTTCAGGGGCGCCTCCTGGCTCAGTGGGGTAAGCCTCTGCCTTTGGTTCAGGTCATGATCCCAGGGTCCTGGGATCAAGCCCCGCATCGGGCTCTCTGCTCAGCGGGGAGCCTGCTTCCTCCTCTCTCTGCCTGCCTCCCTGCCTACTTGTGATCTCTCTCTCTGTCAAATAAATAAATAAAATCTTTAAAAAAAAAAAAAAAAAAGAGTCTGCCTTCAGCTCAAGTCATGATCCCAGGGTCCTGGGATGGAGTTCCTCACTGGGCTCCTTGCCCATTGGAGAGCCAGCTTCTCTCTCTGTCTTCAGCTCTCCCTACATGTAGTGTCTCTCTCTCTCTGTGTCTGACAAGAATAAAATAAATAAATAAATAAATAAATTTTTAAAAGCGTTAAGTTCCTTTTTGAAGAGGAAGCATAACTTTCTAATTTTTTCTCCGAACGAAAGAAGAGAATGGATAGTGGGGTGGGGTGGAGGTTCCTTCACAAAGCCTTAATTGCCATGGACTCATTCAGCTTATTCGATAAATATTTGTTGAGTCTGCCATGTGCTACAATGTTCTAGGTACTTGGAATGTAGTAATGAACAGATCAGATGGAAGCCTATTTCTGTATGGTTTACACTAAAGACCTATACACTTCTGGTTTAAGAACATAGAATCTACCTGTCAAAGATATTTGTCTAGGGGTGCCTAGGTGCCTTGGTGGGTTAAAGCCTCTGCCTTCAGCTCAGGTCATAATCCCAGGGTCCTGGGATCAAATCCCAAGTAGGGCTCCCTGCTCAGCGGGAAGCCTGCTTCTTCCTCTCCCACTCCCCCTGCTTGTGTTCCCTCTCTTGCTGTGTCCCTCTCTGTCAAATAAATGAATAAAATCTCTAAAGAAAATAAATAATGTATGTTCAGTGCTGAACAGTAGTCTCCAGGAGGAGCTAGCATAAATAACCCAGATGACAGTGCTAGAATGGGGCCAAGGATGACAATATTGTCTGTGACTGCGAATCCCTGTAAAGAGTTTAAGCTGGCCAAACCTTGCTGAGAGTAGTGGAGAGGGGCTACAGTTTCTCTTTTTCCTTGCCAACAATGGGGCTCTGTTTCCACCTTTCTTCTTTTTTTTTTTAAGTAAGTTTATTTATTTGACAGAGACAGAGATCACAAGCAGGCAGAGAGGTGGAGGAAGCAGGCTCCCTGCTGAGCAAGGGGCCTGATGCGGGGCTCAATCCCAGGACCCTGAGACCATGACCTGAGCCGAAGGCAGAGACTTAACCCACTGAGCCACCCAGGCACCCCCCACTTTTCTTCTTTTACCTGAACCTGCCTCCTTAGCTACAGGGGGGACACCCAGTGAAATGCATTCATGCCTTGATTGGATCAGAGGAACAAGAAAAGAAATATCCTGATCTCTGTGCCCTATTGTGCAGGCAGATATCAATTTCAGACTCTTAAGATGGCAGCCACTGACCTACCCCTCATATGGGCTCTGCAAACACAGAATTCTGCCTGTTTATACATGAGAAATACTGAGGAAAAAAGGGTAGTGGCCGAATTTCCAGAAACCTGGTTATAGGTACCTGTGACCATTAAAGATGTGGCTGTGGAGTCCACCCAGGAGGAGGAGATGATGCTTGATTCTGGTCAGAGAAGAATTTACAGAGATGTGATGTTGGAAAACTATAAATCTTACCTCACTGAAATATCAGTTATGGAAGTTTATTGTGATCTCCCTGTCAGGTCAAGAAGAGATAAGAACTATGAAAAGGATTATTCTCCAAGGTGCCTATACAGACTGGGAGATTCAACTTGAAACCAAAAATTCAACTCCAAAGCAGAATATTTTTAGGGAAAAGTCATCCCGTGGAATGAAAATGATAAGATTCATAATGGACAATAGGTCCTCCACATTAAGTGAAGACCAGGAATGTCATAAGATCAGAAAACAGCACAAGATCCCAGCACGAAATTTGAGGAAAGTGACCCAAAAGAAAACAGCATCTCAGAAGAGATTCTTTGACCATCATGAATTAGAGGAAAACTCTAAACTTGGATCAAAACTTGATTTTTCAGGTGCCTGGGTGGCTCAGTGGGTTAAGCCACTGCCTTCGGCTTGGGTCATGATCTCAGGGTCCTGGGATCGAGTCCTGCATTGGGCTCTCTGCTCAGCAGGGAGCCTGCTTCCTCCTCTCTCTCTCTCTGCCTGCCTCTCTGCCTACTTGTGATCTCTCTCTCTCTCTGTCAAATAAATAAATAAATAAAATCTTAAAAAAAAAAAACAACTTGTTTTTTCTTTTCTTTTTTTTTTTCTTTTTTTTTTAAAAGATTTTATTTATTTATTTGTCAGAGAGAGAGGGAGTGAACACGAGCACAGGCAGACAGAGTGGAAGGCAGAGTCAGAGGGAGAAGCAGGCTCCCTGCGGAGCAAGGAGCCCGATGTGGGACTCGATCCCAGGACGTTGGGATCATGACCTGAGCCGAAGGCAGCTGCTTAACCAACTGAGCCACCCAGGCGTCCCACAACTTGTTTTTTCAAAGAGAGTTTCCACCATTAAACATTGCCATAACTGTTACTTAGATTTTGAGAATTTGAAACATAATCCAATCCCAAATAATTACAAGAGGAACCATGTAAGTGGGAAGCTTTGTGTGAAAGTCATAAATAGTAGACCTCTGTGACATCTTGAAAAAACTCAGCACAAAATAATTTATGCTTCAGGCATGGTATACACTTCAAAAATAACAATTTTCATATAATGGAGAATTCCTATGAACATAATAAAAGCAAGAATTTTGCCATCATCCATCCCATAGGCAACAGGAACAAACTCCTAATGGAGAGAAATGTCTTAAATGTAGTCCATGTGGGAAAGCCTCCAGAAGACCTTGTAATCTTATTTTGCACAAGAAAAGTTGCGTGGGTGAAAAGCAGTATGAATATACAGAATGTGAGGAAGTCTTCAACAATTCCTCAGCCTGAAGGAGACATGTAAGAACTCACACTGGTGAGAAGCTGTATAAATGTGACCAGTGTGGAAACGCTCTCAGTCAAAAAACACCTCTTGCTTCAGGTGAGAACTCATACTGGAGAGAAACATTATGAGTGTAATCATTGTGGAAATCCTTTGGCACAAGTTCTTACCTAATAGTGCACAAGAGAATACACACTGGGGAGAAACTCTATGACTGCAGTGACTGTGGAAAAGCCCTTACTACAAGCTCTCACCTTCAAGTTCACAAGAAAATACACATTGGAGAGAATCTCTACAAATGCAATGACTGTGAGAAAGTTCTTAGTGGACTCTCATCCCTTAAAATACCTGTGAGAATTCATACTGGAGAGAAACCTTTTCAATGTAAGGAATGTAGGAAAACCCTCAGTCTTTCTTCTTCCCTTAGGAGACTTGTGAGAACTCACACTGGAAAAAAAATCCTATGAATGTATTCGATGGGGAAAAGCCTTCAGTTGGAGTTCTTCACTGCAAGAGAAACCCTATAAATGTTATGAATGTGGAATTGATTTATTCATTGTCTTGAGGTGGACTCCAAGTCATTATTTCAGGCTTTATCATCCAAAATAAGCATTTAAGACTATATTCTTCTAAATACCTCTTGAACTATGTAACACATTTTGGCCTATGTTTAATTCTAAATGTTGTATAAGATGTATTATGACTTAATGAGTGTATAGCTGTTTAGAATTCTATGTTTTCAAAATAGTTAAAAGTTTGCAGTTATTTTCTTTTTTAAAAAAGACATTCATTGTAGGGGCACCTGGGGGGTTCAGTGGGTTAAGCCTCTGCCTTCAGCTCAGGTCATGATCTCACGGTCCTGGGCTTGAGCCCCACATCCTGCTGAGCAGGGAGCCTGTTTTCCCCTCTTCCCCTGCCTGCTTCTCTGCCTACCTATGATCTCTCTCTGTGTCAAATAAACAAAATCTTTTTTAAAATTCACTTTAAAGGCAGTGAGCAGGGGCCAAGGGGGAGAGGGAGAGAAAGAATCCCAAGCAGGCTCCCCACTGAGTATGGATCCCAGTGCAGGTCTTGACCCCACAACCCCAAGATCACAGCCCAAGCCAAAATCAAGAGTCAGATGCCCAACTGGCTGAGCCACGCCAACACCCTCATTGTTACTGATTTCTAAATTAATTGCATCGCATTTAGAATATCTGGGGTATATGATATTACTTTCTTGGTATATTCTTGGGAGTTGCCTTCTGGCTTGTTGTGGCAGGTATTGTTAGTAGGCAGCCAGACACCCAGCTCATCCTTCCCTACTGACAATCCTACTTGCGCTCACAATAGCATTATGTCCAGTTACACAAGTCCTCTCAGTCTCCTTGAACCTCACTGTAGCCATCATCCTCATTCCTGATTAATCAAAAACTATCACTGGAAACAGACTTGTCTGGTTTTTTCTCTTTGCCTTTTGAGGTTTACATTTCTTCCTTCCTCATTCTTTTCCCTTTGAGTTTTCCAGTTCTAGAGCTGAAGGAGCCATCTGTGACCATAAGAATGACACCCATGGCCTAAGGAGGCAAAGAAGGAGATCCTGGTTCCTCAGCGACTCCTTCGAGAGCTGTACCAGAACGGTACTGCTTGTGGGGCACTGGGTGGCTCAGTGGGTTGAGCCTCTGCCTTCAGCTCAGGTCAGGATCTCACGGTCCTGGGATGGAGCCCCACGTCGGGCTCTCTGCTCAGCAGGGATCTTGCGTTCCCCCACCCCCACCTCCCTCTCTGCCTACTTGTGATCTCTGTCTGTCAAATAAATAAATAAGATCTTAAAAAAAAAAAAAAAGGAACTGTATTGCTTCTACCTGGATATTTTTGTGTGAGAAAAATCAGCTTATTGACGTTAAAAGCACATGCTTATAGTCCACACAGTAACCTTGTTATTGTTGTTGTTGATGGTGTTGTTTTTAAAGACGGAAGAGGTATGCAGAGTAAATATTTTAGGTTGGATGCATGTATTTGGATAGGAACATAGAAAAGGGAGGAATGAAACATGTTGACAGAACACTTGTGCTTAGTCTAGAAATAATGATGGATCCAAGGTTACCAAAGCTGAGTGATCAGAGAAGCGGGGAAATCCCAATATTTGAGTACTGGAAATCCAGAGTTTTCAGAGAGAGGAAGTTACCAGTTTTTGTTGCTGAAAGCAGCCCTTAGGATTCTGCTGCTTGGTCTTACAGATCCTGACCAGCTCAGCTCTAATTTATTAAGAAACAAAACATAGAAGGAGGAACTTATGATGGAAAAAAGAGGCAGCAGGTGCAGTTTTAGCCATGATACCTTTCCAGAGTTGTGAAGCACCCAGATAACTGGCTGACACGCCGCAGCTGTGCACCTGAGGAGGCGTCTAGGACGGACATGCTCCTTCAGCAACATCAGTCCACAGACTGCGGTAGGTCTTGAGGTGGCTGAGACTGCAGACAGAAAATGGATGTTGGAACAAGACAGTGTCTACCACTGACCACGAAGACCTGCTGTATTTAAAGTTTGACTTAAAAAAGGAATCTTAGTAGATGAGAGGAGGACAAGGAAGATGAGTTTTGCCCAACCAAGACGGACTCGTGTCTCAAGAAGGAAGATTGGGGGGCGCCGGGGTGGCTCAGTGGGTGGAGCCTCTGCCTTCAGCTCAGGTCATGATCCCAGGGTCCTGGGATCGAGTCCCGCATCGGGCTCTCTGCTCAGCGGGGAGCCTGCTTCCCCCTCTCTCTGCCTGCTGCTCTGCCTACTTGTGATCTCTCTCTGTCAAATAAATAAATTAAATAGACCTTTTTTAAAAAAAAAAAAGAAGAAGAAGAACCACAGGGGCTCCAGGTTCTGTTACCTTCTACCAGAGTTTCTTCTTTCCTCTGCTCATTTGAGAGGCTAATCACCTCAGTCCAGTAAGATTGAGCTGGGTCAGATCTCCATTGAATATTTTTTAAGGTGGTTTTTTTTTTTTTAAAGATTTTATTTATTTATTTGTCAGAGAGAGAGAGAGGAGTGAGAGCGAGCACAGGCAAACAGAGAGGCAGGCAGAGGCAGAGGGAGAAGCAGGCTCCCCGCTGAGCAAGGAGCCCGATGTGGGACTCGATCCCAGGACGTTGGGATCAGGACCCGAGCTGAAGGCAGCTGCTTAACCAACTGAACCACCCAGGCATCCCTCCATTGAATTTTTTTTTTTTTAAGATTTTATTTATTTATTTGACAGAGAGAAATCACAAGTAGATGGAGAGGCAGGCAGAGAGAGAGAGGGAAGCAGGCTCCCTGCCGTGCAGAGAGCCCGATGCGGGACTCGATCCCAGGACCCTGAGATCATGACCTGAGCTGCTCCATTGAATTTTTAATAAGCCTCAGTTTACCCTTGTTTATCCTCTGTGTTTTGGGTAGGACTCTGCTGAGGCTTTTAAGTTGGAGGGCGTGGTAGGTCCCAACCTTCCTAACCTCCCAGCCCATGCGGCTTCAAATTCTGATTGTGGGGGGGACTGGCCATATATCTTGGGCGGCCACCCTCTCTAGTGGGCTTTTCACTCCTAAGCTCCAAAGACACTGCGGATACTTCACTCTTCTGGAAGCTTTTATTCTGGCTCCGCAGCCCTCCTGCACAGCCCTAAATTCAGCAACTGTCCCAGGCGAGGGAACCAGCGACGTATCTGAAGATTCTCAAGTTGCTGTCCTGCCATTTCAGCTTCAACTGACCACAAAAACTCTTGTGATTTTCTCTGGAATTTTGGCCCATCCAGTCATTGTTTCCACAGCTCAACAATGCCTTTAAAAACAGGATTTTTGTATTTGTGTGGTTGCTGCCACAATTCTGCATCCTATTTGGAAGTAGACTTTTTGAAGACATTGTAAGTGCAGTTAAGCGCAACCTCATACTAACAACTTGCACTCTCTTGAGGAGAGACCAGTAGAAGCTGCTGCAACCCTGAAACAGGCACATCCACATGCCAGCTGCACGCAGGTGTGCCAGATGTGGAAAGCCACTCAGCTGTACACTCGGATGGACTGTGTGCAAGATAATTATCCTGAAGGTCAACTCAATTAAGCAAGGCTTCCCACAGAAATAATATATGGAGTCATATTCCAGAAAAGACACCATGTGTTATGTGGTCCACTGAGGAAAGACCTCTTCGTTGGGAGAATGATGCTTTTACAACGTACAGATAACTAAAAAAATGACAGAAGAATGAAAGTCTGGTAACAGCCTTGATTAAAATAATGGTTGCATCCATGCCTGAGCTTATTTCACCGAATTTTACACATCTTGAGTATGCAAACATAATAGAATTGCGTCTGAAACACAAACATCTTTTTTTTTTTTTTAAGATTTTATTGAGAGAGAGACAGCAAGCGAGAGAGAGCATGAGCAGAGGGTAGAGGGAGAAGCAGACTCCCCACTGAGCAGGGAGCCCAATGCCGGGCTAGATCCCGGGACCCCAGAATCACGACCTGAGCACAAGGCAGACTTTTAACTGACTGAGCCTCCCAGGTGCCCTGAGATAGAAACAGCTTAGACTACGAAGTTCAAACTGTTCGAGAAGGATGCCTACCCCTTCACATGTACAGAGACAGTCACACCATGTATCGCCTGTTTCTTGTCTCAGCAACACAAATAGGAACTAAAATATCACCTTCTAAAATGGAACATCATGCGTTTCTACTACTGTTTGCTTTTATATCTTAGTGTATCTGGCTATTGTTACGGAATTTCATCTTCGGGGCGCCTGGGTGGTTCAGTGGGTTAAAGCCTCTGCCTTTGGCTCAGGTCATGATCTCAGGATCCTGGGATCTGGCCGCAGCAGGCTCCCTGCTCGGCGGGCAGCCTGCTTCCCCCTCTCTCTCTGCTGCCTCTCTGCCTACTTGTGATCTGTGAAATAAATAAATAAATAAAAATCTTAAAAAAAAAAAAGAGAATTCATCTTAAAAAACAGGCAACTTTTTTAACTTTTCTGCTACCTCTGTAAAGCACTATTTTAAAAAATCATTTTATTTTTTATTTATTTAAAAAATTATTTAATTTTGGGGCGCCTGGGTGGCTCAGTGGGTTAAGCCACTACCTTCGGATCGGGTCATGATCTCAGGGTCCTGGGATGGAGCCCCGCGTCGGGCTCTCTGCTCAGCAGGGAGCCTGCTTCCCTCTCTCTCTCTGCCTGCCTCTCTGCCTACTTGTGATCTCTGTCTGTCAAATAAATAAATAAAATCTTTTAATAAATAAATAAATAAATAAATATTTAATTTAGAATTAAAATTATTTAATTTAAAATTAAAATTTAATTTAAAATTAAAATTTAATTAATCTTTAAAATTTATTTTAAAAATCGCTTATTTTTAAAAATCATTGTTAAACACGGAAAGATGAAACAGATTTGCGTGCTAAAATTCAGTGAAAGCAAGCAAATGTGAACCCTGCAGCACCTTCTTGATATGACAAATACATCGTATAATGAAAACGGCCACAAGCTATTCATTTTCTTTTTTCAGTAGCAAGTCTCTTTTTTTTTTAAAGATTTTATTTATTTATTTGACAGACAGAGATCACAAGTAGGCAGAGAGGCAGGCAGAGAGAGGAGGAAGCACAGAGAGGCCCAATGCGGGGCTCGATCCCAGGACCCTGGGATCATGACCTGGGCCGAAGGCAGCGGCTTAACCCACTGAGCCACCCAGGTGCCCCCAGTAGCAAGTCTCTTGATATCTCTTATTGTATAATCTAGAAATGATCTTTAATTTACTTTAATTAAGTTAAGTTTTAGGGGCGCCTGGGTGGCTCAGTGGGTTAAGCAACAGCCTTCGGCTCAGGTCATGATCCCAGAGTCCCGGATCGAGTCCCGCATCGGGCGCCCAGCTCCACGGGGGTCTGCGTCTCCCTCTGACATCCTCTCATGCTGTTTCTCACTGTCTCTCTCTCATATAAATAAAATCTTTTTAAAAAATAAAGTAAAATTTAATTCAAGTGTAAATTAAATGTATGTGGAGTCTACATCAATTAAAGTATAAAAATAAAGATTTCCTTTCATTAAAAATAATAGCACGGGCCCTTGGGTGGATCAGTTAAGTGGCCAAACCCTGATTCCCACTCGGGTCACGGACTCCGTCCCCGCACGAGCACCTGCCCGAGACCCTCTCGGCCTCTGCCCTGCCCCCGCTCATGGGCACACGCATTCTCTCTCTCAAACGACGCTCAAATAAATACACAAAAGCATCGTTATTTTCTGATGTGTCTTTACCACGAATCAGCTTTAGGATGAGTTGAGAATGAGGTTTCGTGAGGGGGTTTTAAAGGAAAGTCACTGTTTTTGAGAAAATGGTTCAAGCAATTGGGCGGGCCGGACCACCCCATGCGCGGCCACCCCTGCCGGACCAGCGCCACCGACCTGGTCGCGGGCCTCGGGTCACC
The DNA here is from genome assembly GCF_022355385.1 of Mustela nigripes. Lineage (NCBI taxonomy): Eukaryota > Metazoa > Chordata > Mammalia > Carnivora > Mustelidae > Mustela > Mustela nigripes. The sequence continues at coordinate 172,924 of NC_081564.1, forward strand.
CTCTCGCCGCCGTCTGTGGACTGCTCCTTGCTCCAGGAAGGGGCACATTGCGTTGAGAAATACAGAGCCCTGCTTGCAAAAGGGAGGAAATAGATGCTCAAAAGATTATGGTTCTTCCTAGGTCCAGACCCAACTTTTTAATATAGAGGGAGAGAAGCTGGGGGCGCCGGGGCGGCTCCGTGGGGTAGGCTTCTGCCTTCGCTCAGGTCAGGATCTCAGGTCCTGGGATGGAGCCTGCTCCCCCTCTGCCCCTCTCCTGCTCGTGCTCTCTCTCTCCCACTCTCCGTCCCTCAAAAGAGCATGAGTGGCAGGAGGGGCAGAGCCTTCAAGGAAGAATGCGAGCCACTTCCCACTTCTACCAATTTAACTTCATTTCCTCAAGAACCCGGAGTAGGAATTCAGGCAGGAAGGTGAAAGCCACGCCCTTTTCCTAAAAGAGAAAGCAAAGATGCCTAAATTCATGTTCTGAATGGAGGAAGGGTAACCTCGGGTGAGGATCCCATAGTTCCAAATCATTATATTCCTTTATGAATTCTTCGGGTCAGGGTCCAATCGGCCCCATTTCTCGTGAGACAAGTCTATGGCCATATCCCCAAATGTTACAAACCTCCGAAATGATACACACATTTTTATCCAAAAAAGACCCCCACATGCGGCTAGGAAGAGTAACGCCCGCTGCACCCCAGGAAAGGAAGCATGTGTACAATGGAGCTGCCCTGGCGGAGACTGAGGCGGTGAGAACACTAGCAGGCGACGGCTTTGTGTTACATCACAGTCAGCATGAAAGACAGCTGCCAGCCTCTCACCTGGTGAAAGATTCACCCACACTTAAAATATACTTAAGTAAGGCATTTATTCAAGTACCAAACTGCATATAACCTAACCTAAATGCAAGCTCAGTCCTTAAAAGGAGGCAGATGATCCCAAGATAAGATACACCTTTAACTGGGACATTAAAAAATGGGCAGGATGTACATAGAGTAAAAACATCGTCTGGTTTATTCTGACAAATATGTGCTTACAAAAGTAATGTTCCCACTGTAAGTGGATCAAAAGAGGAAAACCACCTTGGTGTTTTCCTGCAACACACCTTATGTACATTCACTTCAAGCTAAGACAGGTCTAGTTACATTCAAGGATAAACATGAATGAGCATAACCTTAAATCTAAACTCTATCTCCAAGTTAAAGCCATGAAGATACGAAAAATGTTTCTGTGACCATGTACGTTTCTACCAAGGCACACGAGTCTTCACTGCTGATGTCGACACTGGGGTGTTTGCACTTTCAGAAGGATACATGCCATGGAAAAAAACTCTGCAAGTACAGATTAATTAACTAAAAACCAAACATTTATTCATAGCTTTCTTTTCTGAGTTTGCTTTAAAACAAAAATACCCCCCCCCCAAAAAAAACCTCCCCAACTCCCTCCAGTAGGACTTCTCAGAACTCAAGATCTTGCCACACTCCCTATGATGGGTTTCTCCCCGGTATAATTCTGCAGTTCTGAAATAAAGCAGACAGTCACCCTCTATTCAGTTCATTTATAGGGTTGCTTTTTCTCTTGAGAGTATTTTCAAACTTAATAAATATTGCATGGTACACAAAAACATTGCCAAATCACTGCATTTGCATGACTTTGCTTCATTGTGAATTTTCTGATGTCCAGGAAAAAGGAAAACAACTCTTGCCCACACGCTCTGTCCTGTTTGGGCTGACAGATGCAGAGTTGGGGCCAATTTCTCAGTAAAAGCTTCCTCACATTTATTGGCCACGTGTCCTTCCCTGGTAGGAATTTACAAATGTCCAATGAGGGAATGGTACCAGGGAAGTCCTCTCAGTTCTGATTTCATCTTCTGATGTTACAAAAAGAACGTGCTCATGGCTTTCCAACACATCCCTGGGCTCCTATGTTCCAGGAAGTTGAATCAAGTATAACATTCAACATATTCACTTAAGGCTTCTTTCCAGGAATCCTCTGAAGTCAAAGTAAGGCATTAACTGTTTCTGGTTTTGTTTTGAATCCGTACATTGTTAGGTTTTCTCTGTAGTGCGAATCCCGTTGCGCTCAGTAAGGAACGAGTGATAACTGAACGAATTCTCAAACTCATAGGGGTTCTCTAGGCTGTGTGTTCTCTGATGTTTGGCCAGGTTTGAGCTCCAGCTGAAGGACTTATTGCATACCTTACATACATAGGGTTTCTCCCCAGTGTGAGTTATCTGATGCAGAATGAGGGAGAAGCTCCGACTGAAGGTTTTATCGCACTCAGTACATGCATACGGCTTTTCTCCAGTATGAATTTTCATATGTTGCATAAGGGATGCATGCCACGTGAAAACCTTACCACATTCGTCACACTCATAGAGCTTCTCTCCAGCGTGAATCCTCTGGTGTTTGATAAGGAACGAGTGGCAGCGGAAGGCTTTCCTACACTCATTACACTCATAGGGGGTTTTGGAGGTATGGGTACTCTGATGCCGCGTAAGGTGTGAGGAACGGCGAAACGCCTTCCCACATTCAATGCATTCGTAAGGCTTCTCTCCCGTATGTGTGATCTGGTGGCGAATAAGTTCTGAGCCACTGCTAAAGGCTTTCCCACATTTCCTACAAATATACTGTTTCTTTCCTATATGAATTCTCTGATGCCGTGTGAGGTTTGAGGCACGGCTAAAGGCCTTTCCACATTCCGTACATTCGTAAGGTTTCTCCCCAGTATGGGTTCTCCGGTGTTCAATAAGGAATGAGAGGTAACTGAATGTTTTGTTACAGTCCTTACACTCGTGGGGTTTCTTTCCAGTATGTATCATCTGATGTTTCACAAGGTTGGAGATCTGGCTAAAGGTTTTGCCACATTCTGAACATATGTACGGTTTCTCTCCAGTATGAGTCCTCTGGTGTAACACAAGGGAAAAGCGCCGACTGAAGGTTTTTCCACATTCATGACATCCATAGGGCCTCTCACCGGTACTGACACTCATGCGCTGCGACAGTGCTCCTTGATGAGAGGCTGACACACGCCGGATACACCCCTGATTTCCTTGCATCTGAGTGTCCTCACATTTCCAGCCTCCTTTAAAACTGGAATGTTCAGGGTCTTGGTTTAGGATTCTTTCCACTACCAAATACTGGGACGAGCCATCTTCATATATGACATTTGGAGAAAACTCTTTGATCTCACCCTTTGACTCTGAAAATAAAACAACAATTTATTTTTTCCATACTGAGTAAAGCCACTCCACTTTTTCAATGAGGGATTAAAACACACACACACACACACACCCCCCTCAACACTCTACGGCTTTCAAAGTTCTCATATAGACTGAAATCTGAGCAGTATGCCCGGAAATTCAGAAGACATCAGAAGAGAGACAAAACAGGACAGGGAACATCTGGGCGGCTCAGTCAGTGAAGCGTCTGCCTTCAGCTCAGGTCATGATCCCAGCTTCCTGGGATCGAGCCCCATGGCGGGCTCCCTGCTCAGTGGGGAGTCTGCCTCTCCCTCTGACCCCCACCCCCCGATTGTGCTTGCTGACTCTTGCTTGTCCTCTCTCTCGGACAAATAAATAAATAAAACATAACCAAAGTACTATCAGGAAGATAAGTACTTGGGAAGGATACGTTTTCTTCTTTCTCAGCTCTTCTTAAAATTTATTTGAGGCAAAAAGGACTTGAAAGAGACAATTTCATAATGCGGCTAATAAACTACACATATTCCTCAGGTCCCATAAAGACATCAGACTGTTCACTTAATGCCTTTGGAACATCTGACAGTGACTTACTTTAAATAATAAGTAAAAGGAAATGACTGTCTATGATCCTCACGCGTACTCTACTTTGCGAAGTGGTAACTCAAGCTCAACCTTGGTGTAACAGTGTCTTTCCATTAAATGCTTTTTTTTTTTAAGGTGTATTTATTAGAAAGAGTGAGTCTACAAGCAGGAAGGGCAGAGGGAGAGGGAGAGACTCTGAAGCAAACTCACTGCTGAGTGTGGAGCTGGACGCAGGGCTTGATCTCATGATCCTGAGACCATGACTGAGCCAAAACCAAGAGTTGTACACTGAGCTACCCAGGTGCCCTATCAGATGTCTTTTTTTTTTTTTTTAAAGATTTTATTTATTTATCAGAGAGAGAGAGGGGGAGAGAGCGAGCACAGGCAGACAGAATGGCAGGCAGAGGCAGAGGGAGAAGCAGGCTCCCTGCTGAGCAAGGAGCCCGAAGTGGGACTCGATCCCAGGACGCTGGGATCA